>NW_026898671.1:0-55202 GCF_033153095.1 Gastrolobium bilobum
TGTGACTAGATTCTTCATTCACATCATTATTTCCTTCACCCTCCACAACAATGGGATTTTGAGGAGGAGGAACAGGCTGTTGTGGTTGTGGCTCAGGCTGTGGCTGTTGTTGTGGCTGTGGACCTTGCCCACCCGCCCTCACCTCAACCAAGAGTAATCTCATCATTTCAATATTCGCCATTCTGCTTGCTGCCATCATTTCTTGATTGGCCAACCTATTAGCCTCTAACAGATCTTGATTTGCTTTCATCATCACTTCAAGCTCTCGCTGCCTAGCTGCAGCCATATTTTGTTGCATCTCAGTTAAGGCCATTATCATTGGATCTGGCTGTGAAGTATTTCCCCGCTGGTTTAGTCGGGGTCTTGCCAAATCTGCTAATATTGGATCGGTCGGGTCAATAGGAGGATCAGAAGTCCTTCTTGGGCGAACCATAATTCTGCATATTTCACACAAAGGAATGAGTTAGCTACGCTCACACTCGGTGATCAGACATGCATATCATAGTATTCCAAGAAAAACTCAAGAATATAACAACCCGAACAGTTCATGCAATATTTCACAGGCTCTTCTAGAGAAACTGCTCTGATACCATAAATGTAACATCCCCTTTGTCCTCACTCGCACACTTCTCGAGCCGGTTCAATTAACATACATATGATAAAACAGAAAACAGCGGAAGACTTAACTTCTGAAAATACTTTGATACCATAAATGTAACGATGCTAACTTTTTCTTTTTCTTTTTAAATCTTACTCGGGGTAAACGAAAATCGGGCAGAGTTTCCTCTATAAATCGGACAACTGGGGATTTTCCAATCCCACTCAGAAGCATTTCCTGATAAACAGTTTATACAGCATAGTAATCCAGAAGTACCAGTCATGCAGATACAATCAGATACCCATCCATGGGCGCATGCAAAATATGGCTCCGTGCCACTATCCTAATCAACATGCAATCCAATACGAAATCATAAACTGAATAATACATCATCATATGACGTGCCTGAATACACAAATGTACATGCATCCAAGTGACAGACATGTACAAAACATATACAGGCCATATACAAAATAAAGGATCAATATCGTGATCCATCAAATGCGGAAATACTAAAAGACAACAAACACTCCAAAAGGTAGTAGCCTACAGCCACTCAAAATCCGATCTGTCAACTGCCTCAGCCACGTGTCGTGTCCCTGCCTAGTGAGGACTCACCGGGAATCTGGGCACCTGAAAATATGTCCCCAAGAGGGGTGAGATTACAAATCTCAATAAGCTCCAGGTTTATAGAGAATTCTCCATACCCCTGGCTCACTCCTGCATGAAAGTCAGATACAGAGTATACAAATACAACATATAACAGATATCATAACAGAACAGATCATATATCCATATCATATCAGAGATGTGCGCCGTCATTCCCAAGGGAGGACCCCAAGCGGAAATCAACGCACGTGTTCCCGAGGGAGGACCCCAAAGCGGAACCAGACATATCAGAGGCGTACACCATCAGTCCCGAGGGAGGACCCCAAAGCGGACATCCGGGTACTATACAATCAATGGCCAGAGATTGTTACAGAAATCATATTACAGAAGTCATATCAGAGCAAAACATATCATGTTATCAAATAACTCTATATGAATGCATCTATACAAAGCATCTAAATCACAGTCATACAGTCCAACCATAGTTCACTAACCATGGTGGAGCACTCAAGCAGGAAAAGACTCCTTAAACATAGAGCTTACCTCTTGAAGCTTTACCAATACGCTTACTTGTGGAACAAGTTACTTTTATCGCTTCAAGAGATTTCCGATCCTTCTCAATCCCTAGGCACACCTAGAGAATAATTTACAATGCATCAATAAAATGATGCAATACCATGATTATTTCATAAGCATACATTTTATCGCTTATTTTCCTTTCTTTATATTTTTGCCAATTCTATGCCAATACACAAGTCTAGACCTCTATACACCCGTTGGCGTTCTTTAATTTAATCAAGCATTTACTTAAGAATTTTTCACATAAATCATGCTATTTTTCTTTAAAAGTCGCGGGCATACCCTTAGGGACTCAAGGTATTTTTCAACCATTTGTCAAAGCATTTCACTTCTTAGCTCATCCATTGGTATATTAAAATGCAACACATTTTATTAGAATAAAATGTAACCAATATATATATACCCCTAAACATCCTATAGTTCGCAACATAGAGCAAGTATTTGTAGGATTTTTTTCTAACTTTGGCATTTCCACCAATTAATCCATTTACACTTCATTCCAACATATTTTACCTTTTCAAACATACAATAAAAATTTGCATGATGAACCCTATATAAGCCATGAAGGCCGAAACCTAGGGGAAAAGTGCACTAGGGCTTTTCAATTTTTTTATCACAAATTAATGCTTACTAAACACTATCATTCCTAACCAACAACAATCCATCATAATTTTCACCTTCTAACATCAAATATTTCCCACTCAAAACATGCTCCAAATTTTCAAAACATAGATCACAAAATAATACCATAGAAATAGAGGTTTCTTACCTCTAATCACTTGTACAAAGCCTAGAGAATAACCTCCAAGCAAAGCTCCATCAAAAACCCACTTTTTCTCCTCCTATGAATAGTAATCCGAAAATAAGAGGAGGAATAACTCTTCACACACTCAACTATAGCTCAAATGGATAGGTGCAATGGATTCCTTGAGTGGTTCCTAATCAATTTCAAGTGGTGGGTCATAAGATTTGGTTGAGAATTCAAGAAGAAATCAACAAAACAAGCAAAACCCTACCCCCCCCCCCCCCCCCCTTTTCCATGGCTGAAGCTCGGCCCTTCAAGAGAGAGAAGAAGAAATTTTTGCAATGAATAGTGATTCATTTAAGTGGCCAAGCTATTTAGGCACATGTGGCCCTTTTGTCGGATGTTTTTCTATCGCGTATTTCACTTAAATTTACCCGAAACTTAACTTAAAGCTACGGATATATTTTTATTTTTCTAAAGTTATTTAAATTAATTTTTATTTCCTACGGAACAATATTCATAATTCACAGTATGGTTTTTGCACCGTTTTTAACGAAATGCACTGTGAACCACTAACTGTACTTTATTTAATTCTGAAACTTAACACTTATAAACTTATCATTTTCTTGGGCCTATATTGACTTGCTTGGCATATATTGGACTTTCCTATTCTTATTTCATCAATTATTTATTTCTGGACTCTACCGGTTGCTTACACAGCAGTACAAAATACCCGGTAAAAACACTATTCACGAGATTTTCACGGAAAGTGCCAGACTATACAATTTTTCATTCTGAACTCATATTTGTCGTCAGAATTATCAAATTATGTCTCTAAAATTATTTTGCTCTTTTTAAGCTCTACCGGTTAATTCACAAAACTGTAAATTCTCCGGCAGAACGCACTGTTCATTACATAGTCATGATTACAGTCAAAATACTCGAAATCACTCACTAAATCTAATTATGGCATTTAAATCCTTAAATTAAATCTCTAATTAAGATTTACCCTATAGGGTCATTATATTCGCCAATTGAACCCCAACTGCTCAAGCATATTCGATACTCGGTTACGTTTGCACACTATATTACTGGGTTCATACTCAACTTTCCTGCAAACTAACTAGGGAAAATCTCTGCCGGGTTTATACTCGTCCGGTATGGTGCTTAGGGGGCGACCCGCCAGTTGGATCCCAACGACTCAAGCACATCCTAAACTCGGCGTAGGAATATATAGAAGTTTTCAGAAGTTGATGCTCAACCTGCCGATATAAGGAACGAAGAACAATTGTCCTTGAGATGAGCTACAAACTCGGAATATGTATGAGGGCTGGCTCTTGAAGGGCAACTCGTCAGTTGGACACCAATTGCTCAAGCTCACCCCTGATCTAGAAAAAGGGATACGAGAAATATCTCACCGGGTTGATGCTCAGCCCGTCGATATAAGGGGCAAGAGACACCCAGATGGAAAAAACTCAAGAATATGTGGAGCATGCAAAAAGTTTGCAAAAACTCAAACACACTTAGCCTAACAAAAAACCTAAAGAGACGCACAAACAAATTCACCCCGGATACCCAGGTAGCCTGGCTGAGGGACAACTATTATGGACCCATATGAGGGGCCCATTAAGTGATAGGCCCAATAAGGGGAAATGCAAGACCTGAATCAGTGATAATCATGGATAGATATCCATCAAGGATACTAATCCTAATACGACAGCATAGCAAGCAGGCCTGAGCCCTTATCAGAGGCACCAAAGGCCCATCTACACTACCCACAGGTAACCTCTATAAATACAAGGCAAACCCTAAAGGTATGTTACGCCCTCTCTCTTACTGTTATGTTGTCACTGTGCGCACACACCCCCCCCCCCATTGGCTAATGCTGTTAATAGTATTCTGTGCACATTGATCTGTTTGACTCAAGGGTATCTCCTCCACAGATACCTTGGAGAGGTCACTAGATCCAAAAGTAACCTACCAGCCTATTAGGCTGGACATCTTTGTATGACAGAACACTTTCTTTACTTGATTTCATGATGGAAAAAAAAATGTACATAAATTAATGAAAGCACATACAATGTATGATGGAATTTACAAAAATTATTCTCTTCCTTCTCCTTCCTCCCTTCATTTTTCTTTCTTTCTATCATACAATACAATTATATAAATCAAATAAGAGATATGTACAATCTTTTATTCCTTTTTATATTTTTTTAATTCAAATACTTCATATTGAACAAATTTACGAGTAATTGTTAATAATTATTACTAATTAGAAATAGAAAATATTACTGAATAATTATATATACAAACAGGACAACTGAAAAAAAAAACCTCTTGAAAAAATTGTAATTCTCGTACTGCATGCGCTGAAAAATATTAATTGCCAGTATTCTAAATGAGGTACTACGGAAATTTCACACACTAATTTAGGGTCGTTTGTTTGTTTCTGTTTTTTTTTTAAAGAAAATTAATTTTATTAAAAAATGTTTTAAATTGTATTTATAGTAATTAGATAAAAAAATTTAGATATAATAAAAACTCCAAAAAAATATTATTCTTAAATGTTAAAAAAATAACTTAGGTACAAAAAAAATTTTAATTATTATAAAAACATTTTTTAATTTACCCAAATATACCCTTATTAATTTAGCGAAAAATATTTTTCATTTTAAATGACATAAAGTTACGTAATTTTAAGAGAGAGATAGATACAGAAAATTTTTTTTATTTAAAATTTAAATTAAAAAAAACCACCGACTTTCTCTCTCCCATGATTTTTATTTTTTGTGTCTATCTCTCTCTTAAAATGACATAAATTATATCATTTAAAATAACAAACACCAAACTCATTAATTTATTATGATATGTGCTAATGAAATCGGTTTGCCTTATCCTCTTAATGCATTATTGATTTCAAATTTTCAATGTTTGTAATTCGTGGACAAACAAGTACGATATGACATTATTTGATTAGACATTCAACATATCTATATAGAAAACATAGTTTAACATAGATTTGAATTATCATTTATTTTTTATCTCTAGAATTCAATTAATTAAGAAAAGAAAAAGATAGGTAGACTTCATTTGCGAAAATAAATTTGTGAATTAGTAATAATTGGATTGGGACAAGTGTATATATATTCTCCATAATTGTGGGATTACGGACAAGATCTAGGGATGATATTGAGATTTGGAGTAATACGTGGCGAGTTGTGGCGGAGTGAGAGAGATCAATCCATCCACTATACACAGAAAGCTCCTTATCGTTAGGAACCACCAAACCAAACGAGTCCTTTTTGTGCCACCCTTATTTTTGTCCACACCCTCTTTGAACAGCTGTTCTGTATTGACCACTCATCCTCGCCACAAACTCCTCCACGCTTGAAAATTCTGTTTTATCCTCTCGTCTCTTATCAAATTACGTACTTACTGGGCATTTGGCAAACATCAACGCGATCATTTATTCATTCTCTCTGCGAATGTAGAATTAATCCTCGAGAAAGTAAGAAAAGTATATGATACTGTGTTTAGGCAGAATAATATGTCTATAAATAAAATCAAATGCCAAAATTATAAATGTAATTTATACCGGTGTAAAAAATATCTAAAACACCCCCACCCAACACACACATGTATGTCATTGGACCAAATGATGAATTCAAATAAGTAAGGTGACATAATAGTGGGTTTATATGTGCAAAGAACTCACTAAGTTTTGTTCATATACGAGGAATAATAATAGTGACGAGTGGTTAACTTTGAATGAAATATAAGATAAATGTTGGGAATTCAAGTTCGAGTGAAACACCCTCACCCAACACCTTAAAATTTTACGTTGAATTGATTCTTTGCAGAGGGTTAAAATTTGTAGGACTCATACTTAAGGGAGAGATTATAGGAAATTCAAGTGGGAGTGATAAAAGTCTAAATCTTATATCTTAAGATTTTATATTAAGATCTGATACTACGGTCATTTATTGTGAGTTGTAGCTTAAGTTTATTGACGTATGGATTGTGATCTCCTTTATTTTGGGCTCCTCTCACTACAACCATAAGTAATGAAGAAAGTTTTGTGGTGCTGAGTCGATATGCTTGAATTCCACAAGGTACAATAATATAATGACAAATAATTTTTGAATTTATTCAGAGTACATCGCAATCATATCCTTCAAGGAAGCCTTAGAGAAACTTAATATGAAACTGCACAATCTCAAGTGAATTGATCTTACATGCTGGAAAAAAGGATCGTAAGGACGACATTGAATAACACTTGACAGCTTTTAGCAATCATTTGCCCATAAATAAAAAAATTAAAACACATATTAACAAGCACATCCCATCAATATGCCGTAACTCAGAACGGAAGAACACTCATCATATCTTTTCGGTATACAAAACTCCAAATACTAGCTTCCCTCTTGTGGAGGTAACCTCGGTTGAAAGCAAGACCTCAAAACTGCATGCATGCAGGTCCCTCTCCAAACCATAACTTCTTTAATACTATATAACATTCTATAGCTTTTGTCCGCATTAGAACTATTTGATTAGGCGGCACACGAGAGTGGCAGAGTGAACATTCATTGACAATATTGTTGGAATGGTACAAAGAACACAATATTCTTTCCAAATAGTACCTTTACTAATAGGTCAATCGACAAACCACGATAAATAAATTTGACACTATATCTCAGCTCAAAAAAACATTACATCTATATGTCCTTTTTCAATTATATAGTCCTTAATTATTTATTTTTTTATATCAATTTGCGACTTCTCACTCACATTTGAATTCTATTTTTTCTTCAAGCGTGAATTTCAACATTATACTCCCCCCACTTGATCAAATCCTTCTTCATCTTCTAACAAAATTTTCTGGTTATTCCGTGAGATATAACTATCTACTGCACACACGCAATGCATATAAAGTATCTTTTTTTTGGAGAAAGAAAAGGTGGTAAAGTGTGCAACTACTCCAGGCCGAAAAGTTGTTAACGATAAACTCTCCCCAAATAGATGTTTTCAAAATTTGAATATTTTCCACTTCATTGTCAGGAATACGTCCCGGGGTCTAAGTAACAATCGCTAAACCAACCCACTTTGGGTGCAATGCATAAAGTTAAAAACGTACATTAATACCAAAAGCTTGCTCTTCGATCTCAAGCTCGAACTAGTTGATAGAAACCCTCAATGTACGTCCAAACTCTAAGGAATTGCATGGAAAATGAGAAAGTAGAAACAAAAAAAATTTAATGTCACATGTCCGACACGTGTACGGCAAATATGGCCTGACCTATCGTGCATGGAAGATCCACGATGTCTGATCATATCATATCTCTATCTTCATTTCATGCCTCAGGTCTAGTAATTATCACAAAGAGGAAAATAAAATAAATTAAGGGACGCTTGATATTTGCAAGGAAGTGCAAGGATAGTTTGGTAAATTTACGTAGGCCTCTTAATAATTGCCCTTTATAAGAGGGTAGGTGCTTCATCACATGATAGGGCCGGTACGCATTTATTTTTATTGCAGTTGCTCAGTTGAACTTAGTCTACTATTCCTTTTTCGTATCATCATCCCCAGAATTAGCAACAGCTTTCAATTCTCGAGGTATTCTCTTATGCTTATACTTCATTTTTAGAAGAAAACAACTATAACGATATAAATCCAATGATCTTCCCGTACGATTACTCTATAAATAATATAGTATTATCATCATATTCTCTATTTATATTTCAATTAATGTATACTCTTATTCTATAATTTATTACTTCCCGTACTCAATGGAGTACATTATGATGTATATATATTCGTTCAATAAACTTACGGAATATTTATATGATATACTATATAGTATATACTCATTAAATAATGTTTCCATTGACCTAACTATATATGAGTTTTTCCATTAAATCATGTTTTTTTTTTATGGTTAATAGTGGTGAATATGGAGAAAGCAAATTCATCAGGGCTAGCGAGAACAAAGTCGGAGCAGCTGGTGGAGTCGATGGTGGCAGCTCTGAAGTCGCCGCAGTCAAGTGACCATTCAACTAACGGAATGGGGGAAGGTGGTGGTACTTTGTCGAGGAAGTCGAGCCGGCGGTTGGTGGCGGCGTCGCCGGGGCGTGGCGGTGGGAAGAACACACACATAAGAAAGTCAAGGAGTGCTCAGATAAGTCAGATGAAGTTTGAGTTGGATGAGGTGAGTAGTGGTGCGGCTCTTAGTAGAGCTTCAAGTGCTAGTTTGGGTCTCTCATTCTCCTTCACTGGATTCGCTATGCCCCCTGATGAAATCGCTGACTCCAAACCCTTCAGCGATGATGATATCCGTGAGTTTCTCTTAATTAATCACATGAGTAATGCTAGCATCAAATCATTCATTAAATTTTAGCATTTTTTATATATTATCCGTCGGTTATTCGAATACTTGACTAATTTGATTTGAGTTGGGTAAGATCGTATGAGCTACAAAACTTTTCTTACAAAGTTTTAACACAGTTACATTCTTAAGAGTTCAAACTCAAATCCCTAATTAAGTTAAAACAACCGTTACTTAATTCACGTGCTTGGTGATAAAATTTAGCATTGTTTACTATGAGTGAGTGAGGTTAATCTTTCAATATAGTTTGTTAGGAATGAAGTCTATCTATGATTATATCATCCGAAAAATATAAACCATTTATTGGTAGATTAATAGTCAAACTTTTAAGTTCAATAAAACGATGCGAGAAAAATTGTCACTTTAATTATTGACACTATTAAGTGCGGATAAATATTTGAGATTTTTCATATATATCATCTGTGATAACTGATAAGACATAAAAGGATCAACTATCCACATGATATGAGATAATGTGAAACCATCATAGTCATTGTATAGAATAAATTAAAATAAAAAGTGAAAAAATAATAATTTTTGATTTGTCTATATAAATAACATTTATCTCATCTCACATCACATAAAATGATTTGTTCAAGTCAGTTATTTTTCTAAAGAGAAAATACTAATAACAAATAATTTTTTAAATTTTTTTGAAAAATATAATTCAGACATGCAAAGCAATAGCTTATCTCATAACTGCCCTCAATAAATATTTGTTTGTGATTATATGAATATATATTTTGTGAAAAAGGCATTCAAAGTTTTTAGGATATGTCACCAGTTTGATATATATATATATATATATATATATATATATATATATATATATATATATATATATTAAATAAAGTATTGTTTGAGTTTCTGTCGTTTAATTTCTAGAACAGATGATACAAATGCTGAAGGCTTGTGTCGTGTAGTTATGATAACCACAAAAATATACATGGTGAGATTATGGGTTGGAGTGTCTCATTTACTTTGCAGATCTGAGTGGATTTATTTTTTTCTGATTAAAAATCACAAATGAATGCATTTCCAAGAGTGACCTTGGTAAGGGCAAAACAAAATCAAGTGCATGTGAAACTTTCACGAGTAAAATACAAATGGTAACTGCTACAAGACGGAGAAGTACAGTCCCTCTCCCTTAGTACGTGTCCGTAACTCAAAAATGTTTGGGCCTTAACTTATGTGAAGCTACTGAATTTGGGCCCTAACTACATGCCAATCTACCAACTCATAGTGAAAAATGAAAAGGAGTGTTTACAACTGAACTTTTGTTTAGTAAAAATGAAATTGTTGTTAAACGCTAGTGTCTTAGGCTCACCCACATTCACGTACACGAAGGATGTGTCTTTGTCGGGTCCAATCCAACCAGCTACCTCTAAAAACAATCCCATGATTAGCGGTCCAAAAAACAAGGTAACTCCCAAGTGGGACCCACTACCAACCACCACCATGATAGTGTCATTTTCGTTAAAAGTATACAATTCTACCTATACACATATATAATCATATCATTTTATATTTTTACACTTTTTTTAATATGTATACCTTGTTAGTTGGGGTTGAATAGAGTTTTTTTTTTTTTTTTTTAATACTTACACGCTCTAATTTTGTCACCGAGATGTAATAAGTTCGAATTCAGGACTCCGTTTCTTTACAAATATGCAACTACAAGAATTGCTCTCACTCGTATCTTAGATTTGATTGGGAGTGATTTTAACCTATACAGTCTAATTCTATCATCTATATAAGGTGACGTGAATGTCAGTGTTAATTTTCCTTTTCTCTATAAGCCACTTGCTCTCTATGCCCAACTGCAAGTGGTCCCCATCACCTATCACCTATGATGTATACATTACAATAATTAATAATATTATGATTTAATCCATGCTCCATATATTTCCAGCTCTCTGATGTGATTCATGGATGACTTTTATTTTCTTGGTGTGACTTCTGCTCAAACTTTTTGTCTCTTTCTCTTGTTCCCATCTTTCATTATTAAGGACCAAGTAGCACTTCTTCCCCTGTGAAGGGGACAATACCCATTTTGAGGACTATGACCTTGAAAGACAATTAGCCACTGACTAGGTCGGTCCCCCTACAATTGAACCTATTTCTTTTTTTTCTTCCTCTTCCTTTTTTCTTGGAGAGCACATTGCATCATCCTTGGACCCTTAATTAAATTCAGTTTGACTTTTTTTTTTCACTCTCTGGATTTAGCTCCACTTGTTGATGTCTATAATTGTCCTAGTCAAAGCTTAGTCTCATAACCATGGTCCACACTGTCTTCCCCACTTGGTTAATCATGACAAGCAAATATTCTACCTATATATATAAGAAGCGTCCATCCATGCATAGTATCTTCCAAGTCATTTTTTAGATAAAAATAACATCACCTCATATTTGTTTACTCAAGAACATGCATTTTTATTTCTAGTACAAAGTTGTACTAATTGCATGGTATAGGCTTCTGTGTGAAGGAGCTTCATTTTCCCACCTTGAATTATATAAAAAAAAGGTTAACTATGTATGTTGCAGCGGAGGATATTGAAGCTGGACCAAGGACAAAATTTCAAACGGAACCTACTCTGCCCATATATCTAAAGGTAATATATACATTTTACATGTCAAAAGGTAAGTTTTTTTTTTTCATTTCCATGCCTGCACCTATCTCTGCCAGGATTCAAACCTTCAACAGATCATGAGATTGATGTGTTCCTGTGTATTTGGGCAGGCATGGATGAAGCTTCCTTTAGCAATCAACGCGACCAATAGAACATGTCTAGCTATAGCATGGTCAGGTTCAGTCTTGTACAAAGTTTCATTTCATATGACATCAATGTACAAGACTACCCCTTCTTTACAGTAGATACAACTATATATGCCTTTCTTGGTACTCAAATCTTTTTGAGTTACTTTTGGGTGCCAACAACATACGGGTATCTACACATTAATGTTTTTCTCATAAACTTTAAAGAGTTAGGCTTGACACTCATCTAGCCCTGAGGCTTTATAACATGGTTTTGTGGGAATGGATCATCTCATGTTTTGTTTTAACATGACTATGTCATGTCATATGGAAGATCTCTCGGTTAACCATTGATCTGTGAACGAATGACTAAATTTTTTTCCCATAACATGCTTATATTAAAATAAGACATGAGAGAATCCATTCCTATAATTTTACTGAGAAAAAAAGAAGGGTATGGAGTATGAATATGTAGACACATTTAAAAAATATCCTGTTTCGTTGAGCTTACTTTTAGTGATGTATTTTATTTTTATAATGTGTTTGTGATGGATCCCACTTAATGAGTTATATTCTTATTATGAAAATGGCAGTTCACGGATGTGACCTACAAGATAGTGATGAAAGGCATGACAACAACTGAGGAGAAGGATATCTTGAATGGGATCACTGGTTCTGTAAATCCAGGGGAAGTTTTGGCATTGATGGGTCCCTCTGGAAGTGGAAAGACAACTCTTTTAAATCTGCTTGGAGGCAGACTAAGTAGTCAGCACACAATTGGTGGTTCTATCACTTACAATGACCAATCATATTCCAAGTTCCTTAAGAGCAGGTAAAAATCCAATGGCCCCACTTGACTTGCTTAATATACCACTTTACCAAGTGAATCTAGAACAATATAATCAAAGTGAAACTGGAATATGGTGCTTAAATTAAAACATACTGAAGGAATCTTAACAAGTCAAATGTTACAAATTTAGCCGGGAATTTTGCTGAATAGTTAATGATCAAAATGTTCTTTTATCAATAAGATAGAAAATGAGGTTTTGGATGTATCACCACAATTTATGTAATTGGACAAGAACTTACACTAGGGTAATAGTAAGAAATCTTACCCTCATTATTAACTATTAATTCTATTTATATCTAACAACTTATGTGAACACTCATATCCAATAAATTAAAACCATTAAATATAAGTATAATTAACGGTTAACAATGAATGTAAGAGTTATTATTTTTATAACTTGATGCCTCCCCGTGTATATAAATATTCCAAATGGTACTTATATTTTGTTTCTGATAGTGCACAAAGTGAATTAATTTCCCCATAAATTGTACTTATGCGAAAGAAAATGACAGGATAGGATTCGTGACACAAGATGATGTTCTGTTTCCTCACCTAACTGTGAAAGAAACACTGACATTCGCAGCCAGACTAAGACTGCCAAAGACATGCACGAAGGAGCAAAAGGAAAAAAGAGCTTTAGATGTCATCTATGAGCTTGGCTTGGAGAGGTAAATGGCTCCATCCTTAACAATGAATCCAAATTATTATGAGCAGAAAATTCATAATCATAGAAAGAATACGGTATCAAATAGAGCTTTGTAACCATTTTACAGATATCATTACTTAATTATAGAAGCCAATGGTTTATATTATGTGTATGAAAACAGGTGCCAAGATACTATGATTGGTGGTTCCTTTGTTCGTGGAATATCTGGTGGAGAGAGGAAGAGAGTTTCTATTGGCAATGAGATCATAATCAACCCTTCTCTTTTGTTTCTTGATGAACCAACTTCTGGTTTGGATTCTACAACAGCCTTAAGGATTGTTCAGATGCTGCAAGACATAGCAGAGGTATTTGTTGTCATTCTTCCCTTCAGGATCCATAAGATTGAAGCATAGCATCCAATCACTTAGCATTATTAAGTCATGGCAACAACATCATTCACATTTCAATTCAAATTCTTTTGGATTCTGGAATTTGTTTCATTACTATTTACTATTGTTTCATGTAGGCATCGTAGTTTTATTTTATCCAATCTGATTTTATCTATTCAAAGGAAATTTATTTCTATGCTTTGTTGATGAAAACTTGTATCACTAATCTGTTAATTATATGGTAGGCTGGTAAAACAGTAGTGACAACAATCCACCAACCATCAAGCAGACTCTTTCACAAATTTGACAAGTTGATCCTTCTTGGAAAAGGGAGCTTGCTTTACTTTGGAAAAGCATCACTAGCAATGAGTTACTTCCAATCTATAGGATGTACACCACTTATTTCCATGAACCCAGCAGAGTTTTTGCTAGACCTTGCCAATGGAAACATAAATGATGTTTCCCTACCATCAGAGTTGGAGGACAAAGTGCAAATGGGAAATGCAGAAGCTGAAACACTGAATGGGAAACCATCACCGGCAGTGGTACATGAGGTAGCTTTTCATTATTGATGTAGAACTAAATTACTCTCCGACCCCACTTTTGGGAATGGATCATGTCTCATTTAACTGGTCATATGACATGATGTTATCTGTTCATAGACAAATCAATGGTTATCATTTCTTTACTTAGTCCTAGCACTTTCTCTCTTTCATCTCTTGTCACTGTTGATTTGTTTATAGACGACTGTGATTATTTTACATGAAGTCATGTGACATGAGTATCCATTACCCCTATTTTGCATTTACTACATAAACCACTATTCTATTACAAAATATTTACACAAAACTCCCTTATCTTTATAAAAGTTACTACAATTAACTCTAAAAAGTTGGTATATATAACTGATTCATTAGCTAAGCTGTTAATTCATGGATATTTTGTCGTAAAATGAAATTCATAACATTTTTCAACTTTAGATGTTGAGAAAAGAGAAAGAATGCATGCATTTGGTACAATTGATTGAAGAAGATTCATTTCAGTCCCATCTGTTTGAATTGAATGTTCAGTTGTACCAAATAACTATGTTCTTTCCATTTTCTTAATATATAAGGCTGAACAAGAGAAGTAATGACTTTTGACTAAACACCCTTAAGCTAATGACTCAGTTTATAAATCAATTAGGCATTGAGAGAACTTAGGATTTGTCTTTAATATTGTTTTTATATATACAGGACTTTTGTATATGTTTTCATATAGAAGCAAAGTTTATGTAGTCAACACAAAACACAGGTGGGAGAGTAGTTAACTCTTGAATCTTAATATCAATCAATGGTAAGCATCTTGAGAGGAGAAATTTCCTATCTGATTAAAGATGAATTTTAACAGTATCTGGTGGAGGCACATGAAACAAGAGTTGCAGAAACAAAGAAAAAAATAATGGTTCCTATCCCCCTTGATGAAGCACTGAAGTCTAAGGTATGTTCTTCTAAAAGACAATGGGGAGCAAGTTGGGAGGAGCAATATTCCATACTTTTTTGGAGAGGAATCAAAGAACGGAGACATGACTATTTTAGCTGGTTGAGAATCACCCAAGTTTTATCCACTGCAATCATCTTAGGATTACTCTGGTGGCAATCAGATGCTAAGAACCCAAAAGATCTCCAAGATCAGGTAAACTATTTCGGCTGGAGCAAAATTCCTAGTCATAATGTTGGTAATTTAAGTGTGTATCTGGAGTTCACTTATTGTGGTTTATCACTTATAATAATAATAGATTCTTATTCTATTTAAATAAAAGATATATACCATGAAATACAAAAAATATGTAAAAAACAATCTTAAGAAATTATTTAATTTCTAGACCATATTCAGATTCTACCTTCAAGTAACTTGAAAATGTATCTCTACCAAACATGGTTTTACAAGCATAGGCATAGTAAGTAAGTTTACATATTCACCTTTCTGGATTTTGCAGGCTGGACTGCTTTTCTTCATTGCTGTTTTCTGGGGATTCTTTCCTGTTTTCACTGCAATATTCACATTTCCTCAAGAGAGAGCCATGCTTACTAAGGAACGAGCAGCAGATATGTACAGACTAAGTGCATACTTCTTGGCTAGAACTACAAGTGACCTTCCACTAGACCTGATATTACCAGTACTTTTTCTTCTTGTGGTTTACTTCATGGCTGGTCTGAGGCTGAGTGCAGGCCCCTTTTTCCTCACCATTCTTACTGTTTTCCTCTGCATTGTGGCTGCTCAGGTATGTACAAAAACTAATAAGAATACAACATAAAATGTAGAATAGCCTACAGTTCTAACAATGGCTGGTTGTGAAGCAGGGACTTGGACTTGCTATTGGTGCTACTCTTATGGACTTGAAAAGAGCTACAACTTTGGCTTCAGTAACTGTGATGACCTTCATGCTGGCTGGAGGATTTTTTGTGCAGGTAAACATACCAGTTTTAGTTTGGAATATAAAATGTTAGAGATATAACAATAAAACCATTAAAGTATTTTGATCTAATAGATTTTTTGGGGAGTTGGTTTGTGATGTAGTAGTTATTAGAGCCTTTATGACAAGTGGTTTAGAGTTCAATCCTTGCCATCCCTATTTAAAAGAATAGACTCTCACGTGAAGGGACATGTTAGAAATATAATATAAACCAGCGATGAAGCTTTCACCATGATTAGAGATATAATATAATTCACCCAACAAAACATTCATTGGATGACATTTTGGTGACATGTGAACAAATTGATCTTGTGGATAACAAGTTAGATGCAAATGAAGATTTTCCCCCAAAGGATAAAATATTAAAGAACTCGGTATTTTCAGTTGTATTTCAAAGTTAAAACTAAAGAAAAATTTCCTATCAACGATACAAATTTGAATATGACTTTGTTTTTGTTATCGATTTTATGGTCAAATAGCTGACATGAATCACCTCAGCAATCTATTAGCATAAGAAACTAACACTTGATTCTAAAATTTGGCAGAAAGTCCCAGTATTTATTTCATGGATCCGCTACATGTCTTTCAACTACCACACTTACAAACTTTTGCTCAAGGTGCAATACAATCACATCACACCTACCATAAATGGGATTAAAATTGACAATGGTTTAACAGAGGTAGCTGCTCTGATAGTCATGGTTTTTGGTTACCGTTTCTTGGCTTATCTTTCTTTGAGGAGAATGAAACTTCAATCTGGAGCTTAAAATCATCCAAGCTATAACTGGCTTGGCTTCAAAAAGTGCTTCTTCTCTGCTTGATGAGTGACGTTAAATGAAGACTCTCACATGTTAGGAGGACTACCAATTGAAATGACTAGCATTGGTGGAATTGGAGCTTCTGGCCTTTTTTTTTGTCTAATCATGTGTAAATTGTGTTTCATTTAGCATGTTGAAAAACCACAATGCATGTGCTAGATGTTATCATAGACACATCAGTATCTGAGAATTTAGATATGGTTTTTGAAAACTACTTAACTCTTTTGAGAATGTTTCATGACTGAAGGTTGTAACTGCTGGAGTGGAATTAAAGAGGTTTATCCAAAGTTTAGAGTCTTGAACAACTTCATTATATTTTGGACTAAGTTTTTGATTCATATGTAGCAAGCTTTTCTTTTCTTTTTTAAAAAAGGTATGGTGCTCAAATTAATATTGACAACTCCTAAACACACTCCAATAGGTATGAGTCACCATCAAAACACCTTTTTACAACTAACTAAAATTTGTAAAAAAATTTATTCAAATCAATTTAATCTGGTTTGTAACATCCCGAGCGCTGATGAGGGTGGGAAGTGATCGCCGGTGCAAAGAGGCACAGATGTAACACCCCGTTCTAGAACCGGTTTGTTAACATCGCATTATGATATTAAGCGCAGTTACAATCACATGGGTTCAGTTAAAATCCGGATTAGATTTTTCATTTTAAAACATACCGAATTTATAATACCCAATTCCGTGATCATAACCGTATTACCTTGCGGAATCATAACAATTAAGCTTAACATCATGTTCATTTTCCATTTTTAAACCTTTAATTTACTTCTTATTTAGTTCACATCTTCTACTATATTGTAGGTTTCTTCATTAGCTACCTGTGGCTTCAAACCGTGCTCAAATCGGAGCACTGTAGCCCAAGTTAGGACCATTTGAAGCAACCCAAGAGAGTGTTGGTCACAGGCCCAGCGCGCTTCAGCGCGCTGCCGGGCGCTCAAGCGCGCGCTATCGGGCGCTAAAGCCTCCATCTGGGCGCTTAAGCGCACGGAGGCAGTAAGCATCAGCATTTCCAGTGTGGGTGGGCGCTTAAGCGCGCAACAGAGCGCTCAGGCGCGCTAGCCTGGGCGCTCAAGCTCCCACGGGGACGTTTTAGCGCGCAGAGACAGAAGCATCTCCTCCTTCAGTGGCGAAGGGCGCTTAAGCGCGGACCAGGGCGCTCAAGCGCGCAACCCTGGGCGCTTAAGCCCCACCCTGGGCGCTAAAACACGAGGGGGCAGTAAGCCACCCAACTTTCTGCAGCAAGGGGTGCTTAAGCGCACGCCAGGGCGCTCCAGCGCGCAATCCTGGGCGCTTAAGCCCCCACTTGGGCGCTCCAGCGCGAGGAGGCAGAATGCATTGGCACTCGCAGGGGCAGCAGGGCGCTTGGGCGCGCTCCTGGGCGCTTAAGCGCGCTGCCAGGGAATTCCAATCCCCACATTTCTCAAGTCCAAGCCTAGGGGAAAATGCATCCCCATTACATACCCCAATTGTTCATGCCCCAAAACTAAATCCTAGCCTCATCCAACCTCTCCTCATGAGATTTAGCTAGAATTTGGGCAGCATGACCTTTGTTTTCTCATCGTTTACCAGTTTAAACAAAAGGGTACCTAATTGATTTTCAGCCCAACCAATTCAACAACTCAATACATAACAAGCATGCATATATTGAATTCCAAGTAGGCATCATTTACATTACATATCCTTTACAAATCATAGAACTTAGCTTACAAAACACTATGATCATTCCCTTGGCTCCCATCAACAATAGGTGTAACCAAAGGCATGAGCATAGGCTAAGTTCATCCAATGAATCAAGATATACAAATGATCATGGGCTTTCCAAATAAAATCCTATACATGTCAACTACAAAAGGCATGCATAAACTCAAAGAAGTGCCATATTTCACGCATAATCTAGGTATGGCCACTTGCCACCAGAGGCTCCTGCAGCATCCTTACCTGAAAGGGGGTCCCCACAACACGGGGTGAGATATACGAATATATCCAGTAAACCAGGGGTCCTTGGAGCATCTCTCCACCCCACAGTTCCATATCAGTGTAATAGCAATAACAATAATAATGCAGTAAATACATATCTATGCAAAGTGCAATACATCTCCAGGAGAAATCCCTCGAGCTCTCAAGCTGTCCTAAGGAAACTCAGATGCAAATAGTCCTACTGGCCAGCTAACTACCAAGTATGATTTACGCATCGTCATGCCACATACCAACATAGGGAAACACCATCCTATGCCACACCAAATGCATACACATACGTATAACAAAGCATTACACTATTTTATTGCATTTATATACACAATCACAACCTCCACCCTTTCAGGGCTTGGTAGAACAGTCAAGGGAATTACACCCAAGGTCCGAAGGCTTACCTCAATGCTTCAGTCGACCTTTGTTCTTCACCAACAGTTTCAGCAATCAACTTTTACAAACATACACCTACACATGGTGTAATGCAATCAACACATTGCATCCAAGAGTATTTCACAATCAACCATCAATTACTCAATTCAAAGCACAACCCAAGTATGAGCTTACCAATTCCAATGAGCTATTCAAGCTCCATAGCTTGCTCCAATGGTTGATCACTCACGGTTGGTCCAAATGTCTCAATCCTAGACATCACAAGGATCCAATCAATCATTCAACTCACTAATTGTTCAACATGCTAGAATACTAACCAATCCAAGCATGAATTTTCCAATATTATGAACAATTATCAAATGACTATCTAGGCTCATTTCCACCGATTAAATGACATTCCTAGCATTTTCCATAACATGCTCTAAGTTCCATTCTTCCTAGAACATAGCTAATTCAACTACATTTCATAAAAATCCCAATTTACTATTCACAAACCCTAACTCATGCAAATTTCAAGGAATCATGAGGTTCAAGGGTTAGAATCTTACCACCAATGGTCACACAACCAAGGATTGATGGCTCCTCAAGCTTCAATGGAGGTAGAAACTCTCAAAACCCCAATTTTCACCAAAGGGCCGAATTTTTGAGAGGTAATATCTCTCTCCACAATGCTCCCCACTCAAAACAAATCTAGGATTATGAAAGAGGGCGAGATTCTAAGCGATTTAGGCTTTTGAATCACCCAAAACCGTTGGGATTTGCTCTCTCTCTCTCTCTTTCCCTTTTCTTCTTCCCTCTCTTCTCCCTCTCTTCTCTTCTCCTTTCTGTTGCAGTCGACGGCAATGGGGGGAAAATGGGGATTCTTTTGGCTTTTAGTCACTTAACATAGGTTAAGTGGCTTTAAGCGGGTATTGGTTCGTCTATCTATTCAACTCCAATAATTACCAAACTTTACCCAAAAGTCTGGAATATTATTCTAGGAATATTACTATTTTTATTTTTATATTTTGGGTACTTTTGCCAGTACCCATTTATACCCCTTAATTTTCACTGAGTACACTTTTTAACTACAAAGTGACTCAGATTCATTTAATTAAGCCTTATACTTAATTTCACTCACTAAAACATGTTTAATTAATTAATTACACTTGATTTACTAATTAATTAAGATGGGCTATTATAACAGACAAGGAGCGGCTCCTGACAAGCTTCCAGCGGGGGTTACATGCATGAATGAATTGAATCGACACCCGAAAGGGAGGGATTCCAAAGGCTGTGCAAGTATAAAACTGCACAGTTTGGGATAGCTTATAAGAATTAATTGGTACTACCTATGCTAACAAGATGCATCTACTTTTCGGTAGCCCGGAACGGAAGAACTCCATAGTTAAGCGTGCTTGACTTGGAGCAATTCTGGGATGAGTGACCTTCTGGGAAGTTTTCCTAGGAAGTGTGCGAGTGAGAAAAAAGCACACTGAAAAGTCTCGTGTTAGTATGTGGGGATAGTCATTGATTCTTGAAGCGGTCAGGCATTACAAGTGGTATCAGAGCAGGGCCTCTCTTCCAGTACGGTGTGGTTCGAGGACGAACCAGGCGGAAGCTGGTGGGCATGTAACATCCCGAGCGCTGATGAGAGCGAGGAGTGATCGCCGGTGCAAAGAGGCACGGACAAGGAGCGACTCTTGACAGGCTTCCAGCGGGGGGTACATGCATGAATGAATCGAATCGACACCCGAAAGAGAGGGATTCCAAAGGCTGTGCAGGTATAAGACTGCACAGTTTGGGATAGCTTATAAGAATTAATTGGTACTACCTATGCTAACACGATGCATCTATATTTCGGTAGCCCGGAACGGAAGAACTCCATAGTTAAGCGTGCTTGACTTGGAGCAATTTTGGGATGGGTGACCTCTAGGGAAGTTTTCATAGGAAGTGTGCGAGTGAGAAAAAAGCACACTGAAAAGTCTCGTGTTAGTATGTGGGGATAGTCATTGATTCTTAAAGTGGCCAGGCGTTACATGGTTCAAACAATGATGGACTTTAGTTAAAAGGGAGAAACTCCTCACCACTAAAACATTTTTTTTTTAAACTAAAGCATAATTCAAATGTTTGTTGTTTAGTAAGATACAATGTAACACCTCCAAATTTCTAATAATTTTAACAACAATAAAATATTCCTATAATAGAGAAATTTTCAAAAAAAAAAATAACATTTAATTATTTATTAAGATCTTATAACTATTGTGAAAGCTAATCTAAAACAAATTTGGAAAAATATTACCGCCGCACCTGTACAGGAACAAGTACAAGGCTAACTTTATTACATTAAAATAAAACCAACAATTAAAGTTAAACTGAAAGAAGCATGTCTTACGCATAAATAAATAAAAATAATAATTAAACTCTAGAGCTAGCTATAAATCTTTAAGTCATTATCCTCACAGCCCACTGTTAGCCCCATCCTTTGCAACTTGGCTTATTGAAAATCTGCTCTCCCGAAGGATCATTGCATCCAAATAAACATTAACAGTCAGCAAAACTGGTAATCCTAATCAAAACACAATTTATATAACTCAAATATAATAATCACATAATAATTGAATCAGATATTATACATTTTCTTTATTAATTTTATTTAATGGGAATAGAATCATGGTAGACCCGAATAACCTATTGACAGTCTACCCCGTGACCCAGGAAACCCTGTTGTCAGCCAGGTATAATCAAAATTGGCTATATCAAAATATAAATCCTAATAGGAACACATCTTCCCAAAGTTGCTACTAGTACCCCAGAAAACCCTATTCTCAGATACCACTTTGGGAAGAATGGAAACATCATTGTCACATCATATAATATCAAAGGCATAAAGTCCAAAGGTTGTGTTCATCACTTTAGGAGGTACCGTACCATCCCAAAGCTATCTTCCCACCATTATTTATTACAATCACACACAATCAATTCAATCGTGTCATAATTCTCATAATTGAAAAGTTTTCTCAAATAATTTTCATAATTTCCACATCAATTTAACTAAGAGTCACTACTGGAAAAGTAGCAAATAGCAAGGGAAATTTGCGAGGAAAAAATTCCCTTGCCAGCTCCGACGAAATTTGCAAGGGAAAAAC
This sequence comes from Gastrolobium bilobum, assembly GCF_033153095.1. Classification (NCBI taxonomy): domain Eukaryota; kingdom Viridiplantae; phylum Streptophyta; class Magnoliopsida; order Fabales; family Fabaceae; genus Gastrolobium; species Gastrolobium bilobum. The sequence goes on from NW_026898671.1 coordinate 22,335, forward strand.
AATTGCGAGGGAAAATAGGTATGATTTCCGTTACTACATTTCCGTCGCAGAATCCCTTGCAGTTCGGTCGCAATTCCCTCGCAATTTGCAAGGGAAATTTAATCCCTCGCAAGAATCATAATTCTGCGATGGAAACAGCGAGGGAAAAAATTGGCGACGGAAGCTCCCTTGCAAAATCTAGGATCTGAAAATTGCAACTGAAATTTTACAATTTCCCTCGCTGTTAATTCTTTTATATTTTTAATCTATATTCTATTAATATTTTATTTTAAACATTTAACTTACTGTTTTATAATAATGTATTTGCAGATGAGCTTAAGAGGATGAGGGTGTCCCACTCCCAGATGCAGGAGCAATTGCATGCTACGACAGAGCAGCTAACTCAGCAAGCAGACTTTATGAAGCAGCAAGCTGACATTATGAAACAAATGCAGGAACAACTCCGACTTTTAATGCAGGACAAGGAAGCCAACTGCAACAAGTCGAAGGGACCGGCGCCGGATGATGACCCTGATGATGATGATGACTTTGCTAGGACTTTAGAGGCATACTAGTTGTTGTTTGTATGTTTTACTTCTTTTAGGACTTCAGAGATATATCAGATATTTTTTGTATGTTTTATTTTGTTTAGAACTTTAGAGACATTTTAGTTGTAGATTTGATGGTTGTTGTTGTTCACTTTTGTTGATATACTATTTAATTTTAATTTAATTGTTTATCCAGTATTTTTTTGGATTTCTGTTGCTCAATTTATGTATTTATGTTCATTTGGTATCCTTGTTGTTTACAGGAAAATTAAGAAAAGTTTAATACATTTTTTTTTATTTTAATTCCAGAATTTGTGGCGGAAATTTTTAAAATTCCCTTGCAAAATTTGTAGCATTTTGCGAGGGAAAATCAAAATTTTCCCTTGCAAAATTTCGTAGCATTTTGCGAGACAAAATTTGTAGCATTTTGCGAGGGAAAATCAAAATGTTCCCTTGCAAATTTTGCAACGGAAATTTAATACACCCCTTGCAAATTCTGCTACGGAAGTTTGCAAGGGAAATTATACTCGATATTTTTGTCGCAATCTGCGATGGTAAAACACTGTAGATAGGTCTGTTATTTGCAAGGGAAATTTACTTTTTTGCAAGGGAACTTTTCCGTAGCAATTTGCGAGGGAATTTTCATATGACAAATTTCCCTTGCAAATCTATTTGCGACGAGGGTTTTAGCGAGGGACGGTGTTCCCTCGCAAATTCCGTCGCAGACAGTTTTTGCAAGGGAATTAGGCTGTTTTGCAAGGGAATTTTTTCCTTGCTGATTGTGAATTTTCTAGTAGTGAGTATAATTTCCAAATCAATATCATAATTCAAATATCTAGCATCTATCAGAGTAAAACTCAAATCCAATCGTCATATCAATTACTCATTAATTCTAGGGTATCAAAACCATAATTTACATGATTATTCAATAAGATTCATATCGCACATAATCAATTTTCCGTCGTTTTATCAAAAGTAAAATTTATACTATATATAATTCGTTATCTATCTTCTCCACTTATCACCATCAAAACATTAAGATTATTCCTAAAATAATTATATAATTAATCATGTTATTTTCTAAGGGTTAAAACCCAATAAAGTTCCCAATAATATTCATAAATAATTACCCTATGACTAACTAAAGGTTAGGATTATATATAATAAACTTCATATAAAACTAATATATTATTTCCTAAAGGTCAAGATAGCAACATTAAACAAAATATCATATAAAATTAAGGGCTTCGCATCTCTGTAGTGACTACAAAACTTTATTGGGTGCAGCAGACACAAGCAAGTGGGTCCCACTTGCTCTTTTTTTTAAAAGCACATCAGGATATGGAACCGTATCCTAGTGTTGTTGTATAAAATTTTTTTGCAGTGACAAGAAAGATATAAAACCCTAAAATCAATCTATTAAACCTAAAGGATTAGGAAACACCCAATAAATTCCATATAATAATTTTAGGGATAGGATATTGTGACACCCCAGTGATGTTACACCCATGTGACACCCAGTCAATCTCACCGTTAAATTAGGTTTTTGATCTAACGATCCAGATTTAATCCTTATATACACCCTCATTTCCCCTTCTCGCTCCCCTTTCTCTCTGATCATACTCTCTCTTTTCCCTTCTCTCTCATCAAACTCTCTCTCTTCCCTTCTCTCTTCCCTTTCTCTCTGATCCGCCGCCGCCGCCGCCGCCCATAGTCGCCGTCGTCGCGCCGCCCGACTCCACCTTCGTCATCCTGAGCCGCCCACTCCACCGCCTTGCCGCTGCCGTTCCAAACTTGTGCAGCGAATCATAGATTTCCAGATCCGATCTCAACACAAGTGTTTTCCTCTCACTCTCTTCTCTCCCAAACCCCATATCATTACATGGTAAAAATCAAAACCCTTTTTTTTCCCATTTCAGTTCGTTATATTTTGAACATCTGACCCACACTGCCAAATTTCTCTTGTAAAAGTTGCTGTAAATATTTAGGGGTTATCAATACTGTGAAATATGAATAGCATTTTGTTGTGATAACTTGAAGAAATTGTTTTTGTTTCACTTGCAAATTTTCATTGAAGATGATATATAAATCATCTTGCTTGTAAGGTTAAACTTCTTCCATGGCCACCACTTTCTATTCTCTAACAATATTTCTAATAGCAAAAATGAACTGATTATCTTACAATTACATACATAAACTAGGTGTGGAAAATGATCCAGAAAAAGATGGAATATGTTGAAGTAATAGTCTTGAAGGAACCAATTCATCATTTACGGGCACATGATGAAACAATTTTTGCAATTACTGAAAGCCAGGGAATAAAGGTGATTCTTCAATGATTTGTGACATGTAGCACTGAAACTTTAAAACAAAGTCACACACATATGTACCACCAAGTCTTCTCTATTATCTAGTTATACTGAAGTTGACCACAGTTTTGATTAGTTCAATAGAATTATTTATATTTTTTACCATTTGCAGCTAATTAAAGAATCAAGAGTGATAGGAGATATTATCAAAGGTAAGGAAGCAAAGTGCATGGCAGTGGCTCAGAGAAAGTTATACATTGGTTGCACAGATTCAAGCATACAGGTTAGTATTTTGTTGCTTGACATGCATTCTGGTACCAATAAAATACAAGCATGACATGATGCTTTATTTTAGGAGTATTCCACACCATACAACCGGGAAATAGAAATCAAAGCACGTACAAGGAGTTGGAGGAAGCAAAGTAAGCCCATCAATTCAGTTGTAGCATTATGTAGCTGATCTTTATATTTTGTGTTTTTCTTAAATATGTCAGATTGAGGACCAGGGTTTGAGCAGCAGCTTTTTTCTTTCATTTGTGGAGGAGGATGTTTGCTCTGAAATCTGTGTACTTGAGCCTTTACTGGAATTAAGTGATACTGATCAAGACATTTAAGGGAATGGAAAAATTAAAGCCAAAAATCAAGCCATGGAGTTCTCTGTGGACCATGATTGGTGTGCAGTAGTTAAAATACTACTGAACCTCCTGCTTGATGAAACTTTTTGTTGTACAAGGGAAAGGAATTGTTGTATTTTTTTGTATTTTATGATTGTTGTTTATAAGAAGCTATTGTTGTATTTTTTGAGGCATATTTTTGTCCTGTTTATCTAATTCGGTTGAAAAGGATGCTGATATAAAAATTTATATCGTACACATTGTTTCAATGTATTGAAAATTGCGTCTTTTTCTCCTTCTTGCAATATTTTTATAATTATTTCCTTTCATATTTTTATTCTTTTAGTTTCCATATAAAAACTGCAAGTACACATGCCACCTACACCTAATAAAGAAACCGTAGGATACTAGGAGCAGGGATACGATCATTCAATTTCAAGGTTTTTCTCAGGCTTCCTTCCATAGTGAGTGAGTGGTGACTTTGACAGTGAATTGACATTATTAAAAAGAAACATGGCCACTAATATAAAAAACTCAATACAAGAATAAACCAAATTACAAAAAATATTGTTCAATGATACAATATGTCTTATAGCAACTAAAAGAAATAATAAATTAAATGATAATCATGTAGCAAATGTCATGTAACCCAAAATAAAAATAAAAAAACTAAAGTCAATGTAAATTTTTCTCTCTACATGTACGCTTATTATGTCCTCGTTTCTTGCAATTTCCACAAATATCAGTATTCTTTGATGCTTCTTCAATCCAACTATGAATTCTACGTCCCTGTGAGATATTGTGTGACTCCCGTTTTCGACCTTTCGTTTGTGAAATGTTGGGATCATTCAATCTCATCATAGATGACTCTTCAGCTTGAGAACTCAAGTAATGTGAATCAAAATCCTCAAGACCAATACTATCATCAGGTCTTGGAAATTTTTCTAAAGATTCAGTGAGAGAATCAAGACCATCACAAGCGAATCTAGCTGCTTCGTTGGACCTATCTGCAAGCTCAATAAGTTTTGAAACTCTAGAGCGTATTTCAAAGCCGCGAAGGAGTCCCTCTCCATCAAAATTACAAATGTATTTATTTGTACTAATTATATCATTTTTTTCTTTGCTCCAGCGTCGCAAAATCATATGTTCAGGGATCTGCTCAACATTTTCAACCAAAAAAATAGAAATAATATGCTCACATGGGATTCCCATGAACTCAAAATACTGACAAGAACATCTTGCTTCTTTATTTTCCAACTTCATCTTCACAGTTGCAGAATAATCCTTCTCTTTCCTATTAAAAACTCGATAAGTAACCCACTCAGCATCATCTCCAATTTTCTCCTTAGACAGACGAAAATTATGAGAAAGCACATCACTAAACTTTGTGAAAATTGCACGCGTATAAATCTTAGCTGCATGTTCTTCCAATGGCATATTCAATGTTAAACGCCTTTCTTTGTGCCTAGATTCAAAGTCTTGTTTTTTGAATGAATCATAACGAGCATCTACTGCTTGATTATATTTTTCTACAAATTCCTTTAAGGTTGTGCCAGATGTAACAAAACCATCAAAGAATGAATTGATGCTTTCATTATGCTGAGTGGTGTTCATACCAGCAAAGAAAATGGATCTGTTAAAGATTGGTATCCAAGACGCTTTAATTGAATAAAGTGACTGCAACCACTCATTCTCATGAAGACCATAGTTATCAAGAATACGTTGCCATTTGTCTTCAAAATCTTGAGTGCTCTTTTTTGTATGGATACAGTTATTGAAATCGCTCTTAAATGTGGCATGTTGCTGATAGACATAAGACAATTTTTCTGGAAATTTTTTTGTGATGTGCCACATACAAAATCGATGCTTGCTGTTTGGGAAAACTTTGGATACTGCATTGGTAATTGACATGTCCTATAAATTCAATGACATATGTAAGAATACAATAATTAATAAATGAAACAATTGAAATTATGTACTTAAAATGATTATACCTGATCAGTAATTATAGCGCCCGGATGTTTCCCATTCATTCCTCGAAGCCATTCCTTAAATAGCCAAATAAAAGTATCTTCTGTTTCGTCTTTCAATAAAGCACATCCGAACAAGATTGACTGTAAATGATTATTTACACCAACAAAAGGTCCAAATGGCATTGAATACTTATTAGTTCTATATGTCGTGTCAAATGTGATGACATCACCAAAAAGCTCATAAGCTTTCCTGGACCTTGCATCAATCCAAAAAAAGCTTTCCATGCGATCTTCATCGTCACATTTAATGGAATAAAAGAAATTTGGATTCAATGATTGTTGTTTAGCACAATAGTTTAACAGAGCTTGTGCATCTCCTGTGTTATATATTCTTCTCCTCACACTTTTTAGATGGTTATAACAATCTCGACTATCAAATGATAACTCATCGCCTTTGAAGATGGTAGCCACTTTTCCTGTGGGCAAGCTTGCATCACTAAAGTGTTCAATCAACGATCTTGCAGCATTAGACATTTTTCTGTGTGATCTGAGATAACGAACACTCTTTGGAGTCACAAGATCATGATTATGGTTGTCGTCAAATAGTGTAATTCTCCACATTTTTGTGTTTACACTCTTATAAGCATTTACACTAGCTTCACACCCAATTCGTAATGATGATGTCTTCTTTAATTTGGTCTGACAAACTTGAGCAACATCTTTATCATTTTTTTTTGGTGGATGACCCTGTCTAGCACAAACTAGCTTGACGAAGTTGTCCCTCCTTGTTCGTATTCGAATTCTGAAACCTTTTACCTTGCTATATGCTGTATACAAGTCCACTACACCCTTTTGTTCGGAAAATTCCATTCCAACCTCAATAAAAATATTAGAATTCTTTGTCGGTGTCAAGGGAACGACATTTGGAATGTTATCAATTAAATCATTCGATATGTCATCTCCTAAATGAGTAGGCATCTCTTCTATAATTTCATCATCACTGAAGTTGATGTAATCTATTGGATCATCATCCATATTCAATAAGTCATCTCCCAATTCACCAGGCATGTCATTCCTAATTTCATCATTTAAGTCATTGTAGTCCGAATGGTCATCCATAATATACCTAAAAATTTAAAACCAAGAAATCATGTGTTCAGTGTAAGCAAGGTAAACTAGCTTTTGCAAAAATTAGAAGGAAAATTGCTATCCTACAAGATGTTTGCCCGTGATACAAAAGCTTCAAGAAATGAGTAAGTTCTTAATACTTGAATTTATATCTCTATTCAATAGAAATAGCACATACCAAATTCAGCTATGGCTTTTGTAGATAAGAGCTACCGACTATACAACTTGAGTCAGTGACAATGCTTATAAACAATAAAATTTAAAAACTTGACGCTACTGCATTTTGTCATTGTGAGAACTCTTTCCCTTATTGCATTGTAAGTAATGGCTTTTGGCAAATGATGCCTATGAAAAGAAGAATGAGCCAAGAAACAAGGTATCATAAATAAATAGAAGTTAGAATCAACCTCTCAGCCACTGAGTATTCCAACTATTATTCTTTATAATGTTGACCATAACTCATAATGATCACAACCACACGGTTCAACATTCCATGCCACTACTACTCTTCCATATTTTTAATGAAGGCATTGTACCCATGTTCTTTAGGCGGCGGAAATTAAAGTTTATAAAGTAAGAAAACCAAAAATAAATTATTGGCAAAGTTGATGCACCATAAAGCTAGATAGCAAGAATAATAGCATAACTAGTGAGGTCGTATTTTAGTTCAAAATAGCAAGGCAGCAAAGACCAACAGAATTAAACATCACAAACAAAAAATAAAAAGAAAAACTTATATGACTAGCAAGCATGTATAACAGAAAATAATATGCAGCACCTGCCCATGCAGTTTCAGCAAAGACACCGGCTGTTCTCAGCAAGGCTGAAGTGCACCTTGAAAATTTTCACAGAAAGGTCAGACTTACTTTACCAGATGCACAAAATTTCTGTCAAAGAGAAGCAAAAATTGGTATAATTAGGAGGCAATGCAGAAACTGGAGGAAAAAATCAATTTCAGAAAAAATCGTTTCTTTCTAATTTCTTTTTCTTATAACAGAATATTTTAAGAAACCAATTCTCAAAACAGAAAAATTTCATTGCAATGCCAAATTTCACTAAAATAATAAGGCTTTGATGTGAGGTGCTACTCACATCCATCCACGGTAACTGGGTTTTCTATCTAGATCATTGTCTCTCTAGTTTATGCAGGCTTCATAATCTCCAATTGTGAACTATTTTGCATGTGATAATTGAAGAACTTTCCTAATAAAGGTATAGTCTATAGAGAAGATCATGCAATAATTTCAAAACAACTCTTAAAATGGATTCAGCTCTCCTTAATTTAAGCTTGGCATTCTTCTCTTGAGTTTGTAACTTCTCATTCATATTTTTTCCATGCCCTAGGTTTGGTATTTTCTGAGCTGGGTCCTCCCGCAATTGCATAAGCCATTTAAAAGTTGTCAACAAATTTATTCATAAAAAAGAAGAAAGAAAAAGCTGAGTCATAAAGCCAATTTGAATCTTCGTTGCACAACATTATAGAGGGTTCAATACAAATATCAAGCTACTGTCTACGCATATACGCTTTGTCTTTCTTCCTAAAAGGCATTTAGTACTATATATCAAATTTACACAAACTAAAATCAGGAATTTCAAAGGTGAATCTGACAATACTTCACGTGAGCAAATGAAACTTTAACCTGACCTCATCACCCATATTGATGGTTATGACCAATCAAAATGAAATTTCAAAAGAAAATAAAATTGTCAATGTACCTTTCCAGTTTTGGTACCCTGAGATAATCACATTCCTGTAAAGACAAAATAGTTTTAATACACACACGTGACCATCAAATTTGGGAGAGAAAATTCAGCTGTACGTGACCATCTCTGATTCGCTCCACAAGTTTGGAACGGCAGCGGCAAGGCGGTGGAGTGGGCGGCGCGGGATGACTGAGGTGGAGTCGGGCAGCGCGACGACGGCGGCTATGGGCGGCGGCGGCGGCAGCGGTGGATCAGAGGGGGAGGCGCGGCGGCGGCGGTGGATCAGAGAGAAAGGGAAGAGAGAAGGGAAGAGAGAGAGTTTGATGAGAGAGAAGGGAAAAGAGAGAGTATGATCAGAGAGAAGGGGAAGTGAGGGTGTATATAAGGATTAAATCTGGATCGTTAGATCAAAAACTTAATTTAACGGTGAGATTGACTGGGTATCACATGGGTGTAATATCACTTGGGTGTCACAATATCCTATCCCATAATTTTATATAAAACAAATCAATGGTGCCCTAAACATCGGGATTACATCAAACAAGATTCATATCAAATTACCACATGACTCTCTACGAATTAGGATTACAAACAAAAATTCATACAAAAGATAACCTACAAATACCTAGGGATTAGGGTTACATATACCAAATATATAACTAACTTCTAGAAGAAAAATGATTTGGGAAGAGAAGGCCGGTTTGTAGCCAAAAGAAAAAGAAAAAGAAAAATTGAAAGAAGAAAGAGTAGAAGAGGATAAATGTTGACAATTAGAAGTGATTTGATTTGGTTAGGTTAGGTCTTTATTTATAGTTGGAGTTCTGGGCTCAGATATCGGTTTCGTACAATTATTTCCTTTTCTTCTTAATGTTTTTGTGGCTCAGAATATCGCTGACTTATTTGCTAACTCAAGGCTGCCTCATAATTGACTCATCATATTTAATCAAATAAAGTTTGTTGACTCATCGTAATCCAATCAAATATTACTGCATAAATGACCAATCAATTAATAATTCAATTAATCATAATTTATCATTAGTCCTAATTATATATATATATATATATATATATATATATATATATATATATATATATATATATATATATATATACATTATTATTATTATTACTAATTTATAATTTATTATTATTATTATTTGGGAGATTACATACAACTTGACATTAAATATATATTTATGTAGAGAAAAATATTTTTTTTAACCCTAGTGACATGATTCCAATGTTAAATGAATAGAACCAAGATCACATTAAAAAAAATTGTTTTGCGGGCAAAACACAAAAGCGGTGTATCACTAGAAATAATAAGATATGCATACCGAAAAAAAAAAAAGAAATAATAAGATATAATTTCATGATTGTAATAGGATAGACATAGTTAGACAGACTTTGAAGATACTATTTCGAATATTAGTATTTGATTATTTGACCATGAAAGTTAACTCTAGTGTTTTAAAACCCCGCTCCAGGGTTGACCCTTTCGGGTCACTGACCTCTCTCTCTGAGAGTTTGGGGTAGTAGTTAGAACTTACTTGCACGTTGACTTCTCTAACCCCTGAAACTCTCTGTTTGAACTCGTGACTCCTGGGTTAGAGGGGTCAAAGGGGTAACTGTATTTTTTTGATAAAAAAAAATTAACACAAAATGACGTCGTTTGATGTGTAAAAAAAAAAATTCACAACTGCCTAGATTTAGAAGTGGATCTAAAATATGAATCGTTCTTCTTCTTCTTTTCCGATCTTCTCTCCCAGACCCAGGCCAAGTCTCCCTGTTCAGGTGATCTCCTCCACCGTGTTGGTTTTTCTCTCCCCACTGTTAATTTGTCCTGTTGCCGCCTCTTCTCCGCTATTCTTTATTGGGTAAGAGATCTCCTTTCACATAGTGTTGTAAGTGCATGAGAAGGACAAGAAGGGTCTGAGTTTGATGATATAACTTTTCGTTAACTCCATTGGAATATCTATTTTATACTTTGATAGTTTGATACTTTGATTAGTTTGTGAATATTGATTTGTGGATGTATTTGGTTGAATTATGTTAATTATATTTTGAATGATTGGTGGTTTGATTTTTTTGAATTTTTCATATATAATATATATTTATATTTTTTTAATGTATTAAAATTAAAATGTCTCATAAGGCTTGTGATATGACTGAACATTAAAATAAAAAAATTCTTTCTTCAAATATTTTGCATAAAAAGAAAAAAAAAAGGTATACTATAAAGTCTTTTTGATGTAATACACTAGATGTAATCTAGAATTTAAAAAAAAAAAATGAATCTTGGTAATTTAGCTCCATCTTATTATTATTTTTTTCTTAAATAGAAGGTATTTTACGTTAAGAAATAGGCTAAGCATTGTGATAAGTAGGGACATATTTTGCTTAAACAATCCCACACTTTCATATAGTAAAAATTCACACTTGCCTTTTACCAAAAATAAAAAATAAAAATTCACACTTGCCTTGAAAAAAATAATCAAAATCCGCCCTAGCTCAACCCTACGCTTATGAATAATTTAAATTAAATTTATACAATATATAATCAATCACAATCCTAAAATTAGTTACACAACTTGAGTTAATGTATATAATGAGATACAAGCCCCCGGTATAGTTAAGACACAAGAGGAACCAAATAATTAATACAGCTAACTTTATTAATAACTAAGTAAAATATAATATTCATGCCATGTTCTCTTATGGGAACGAAAATTGAATGCGACTATATACTTTACATTATGTACTATGACTATATATTTTACATTATGTATTATCGGTAGTATACAGTATAAAGTATAAAAATTATTATTTTTTTCTCTAGGACAATTGTAGCTAATGTGACACATTCTTATTCGTCAGATATATCTGTTACCATAATATATTAGATTTTTCCCTCTTATCGGATGAGTTTTTTTTATTATTTAAACTAATTTAATCTGATTAGAATATTATTGGGCTATTATTGTTAGGAATACCTCTCCTAACATTAGGTGGTTAAGAAAAACAAATTCAATACTACTTGAATACCAATAGTTTAAAGAAAAAAGTTCAAAACAAACTTATGTTATTATTTTGAATCATTTACACTTTTATGCTATTTTTTAATCACTTAACCTCCTACGGTTTTTTTCATCCTCCTCCTTAACACTATTAGAAACTTGATTAAATATATCTATTTTACCTTTCTAAGAAGAAGAAAATAAAATGATAAAAGAAAAAAAAAATAACACCAAATATTATAAAAACTTAGAATACTTAATAAAAGACTAAAAAAAATCAAATGTATCTAAATAAAAGAATAGAATACCATACCAAAATAAATAAATAGAATAAGGATAAAAAAATAGAAGACAAAATAAGACCAAATAGATTAAAAATTACAACAGTGACAGAAAAAAATAAAAAATAGTCTAAATGAAAAAAATTATACTGAATAAAAAAATAGAAGAAAAAATTAAGATAAAAAATAGAACAAAAAAAATATGAATTTTATATATATTTGGTTTTCTTTTTTCTTTTTTATCCTTAAACTATGTCACTCTTTTTATTTAGATATGTTTGGTCTTTTTCATATCTCTATTTTATTTTCTCTCTTTTTTTAAATTGTTTTCATACAAAAGTCTTTAGTAAATAGGATGGCACAAGGCTACAAAAAAGAGAAGAAAATTAGAATAAAATAGACCAAAAAGTAAAAAATAAAAATAGAAAAAAGACGAAATATATCTAAATAAAAAATAATAAAATAGATCAAGGACAAAAAAGAAAAAATCAAATCAAATATATTGAAAACTCATAATTGTGATTTCTTTTGTTCCATTTTTTATTTTATTTTTTCTTAATTTTTTCTTCTATTTTTTGGGTTAAGTATATATAAATATTTTTTTATTTAGACTATTTTTTTTAACTTTAGTTTTTTCTATCACTGTTGAGATTTTTAACATATTTGATTTTAATTTTTTCTATTTTTTTTCTTTATTCTTTTGTTTTATTTAGACACATTTGATCTTTTTTTTTCTTTTATTACGTATTCTAAGTTTTCATAATATTTGATCTTATTTTTTTGATTTTTTATCATTTTAATTATCTTTTTCTAAAAGGGGTAAATAGGCATGTTTAGTTAAGTTTCTAACAATGTTAAAAAAGGAAATGGATGGAAAAAATTATAAAGGGTTAAATGATTAAAAAAATATATAAAGATATAAATGATTCAAAGCAGTAACACTGAAGTTTTTAAACTTTTCCCTAGTTTAAATCCTTATAAAATTGTAAATCCATCTCAAGCAAGTTGGGCAACCACAAGTCATATTAAGATTGTTAAGCGTATATTACCCGAAAAAAAAAAAAAAAATTTGTTAAGCGTATTAGGAAGCAATATATATATATATATATGAGATAAAACTTTTAATGTTTGAAAAGAACCAAATCTTGCTAAAAAACAAAGATGTAATTGTACTTTTAAAGTACCACTTTTTTTAAAGCTTATCCAAATATGCTTAATATATATATATATATATATATATATATATATATATATATATATAGGGTTTTATAAAAATTATGTTGTAAGAAAAGTGATAGTGTTATGTTATAGAGATTCGTTTTGCGTGCCGATTTTTTTTTTTTTTTTTTACTGCGGGCCCCACAAAATGTTGTGTGTGTAGAAAACTTTTTGTAATCATGTTAAATGATAGATGATAAACCCATATATATATGTGGGCTTACATTTCTCATGTTACATGAGAAGTTGGAGTTTTTTTTACTGAGAGAGAAAAGAGTGGAGCTTTGCAACTTCTCATGAAAAATTGGAGTTTTTCTACTGAAAGAAAAGAGTGGAGTCAACCTTAAAGAAAAATATAAAAAATAGAAAAGTAACCGAGACAGACATCGAAGTGAAGGTGATAAGAGAAAAGACTTCTCAATACAATTTAAGAAGTCTTTTTCCTCGTATATATTAAGGGTAGTATATAATTATAATATTACAGTTATTTTTTCTCACTCCACGTCAGCAATTTTAATATTTTAACTATGTAATACCTTAGTATATAGTTAAAAAACGATTGCAGGACAAAAAAAAAACTCATTTCTATAATATAATATTTATATTTCCCATATATATATATATAAAATTTCAAAGAAACACATCCAAAGACCAAAAGGAGCACATAATTTAAATTGATTTTGTAACATGTGTCTATTTGTGCGTGTGTGTTGTGTTCACAAGGAAGATAAAAGAAAACTACTCATGCAGTGTTCATTTACATTAAACACTTCACAGCCAATCCCTCCCTCCCCCTCAAATAAATAAAAATAAAAAAGGTAATACAAGGTTATACGGGATTGTAATAAGACCATGTATAGTGTGTCCGTGAATCAAATTACAGCAGACATCAGCTACCTTCTGTGACAGATTGCTAACTCTTGAAAATTGTGGAAGAAAATAGGCACTTCTATACCTTGATATGCAGTGAACCAATGCTGTAGCGAAAGTTGAGCTTCTTATGCACAAAGGACGATGATACTGCATCCAACACGTGTTCCTATATTAAACCTCATGCCAGTGTTCTTAACCATCCAAGCAACCGAAGCAGCATGGCATCCAAAACAGGTGACTTTTTCTCCAGGCCTGTTTGTATAAAAGATTCAAAATGAGGGTGGTAAAAATCCAAGCTAAAGATAAATTACATTAGAAGTCCTCCACCATTCTCAGCAAGAGCAGTTCAACAACAGTATATACCATGACATTACGATTTACGGCTGCGGAGATAGAAAATTTGGTGAGAGGGGACGAGGAATTCAAAATTCACAGTAGCTTAGGCATGACAACACAATAGTCGGTAATGGGTCGATACATAGCCAGATTTGAAAAACTCTCCAAGTTTTCTTCGTACATGACAAATAATAAGGATGAAGGGGGATAAACTTATGTTATATTACCTTTCTTTTACGTATGAAAGTATGCAAAAGGTTTGATAAACTTAGGGGGTGTAATTGCCCCTCTTAACCCCTCCCTAGCTCCACCACTGAATTAACATCCCAATATTCACAAATTCAAATAAGGTAAACTTCATCCCCGGTTCCAGAGTCTCTTCTGGCAATGTGTATTAAATATATGAAATTAATGGGAGCAAAGATACAAACTAAAATATAAATATAACACAAAAGTAAAGCATAAAAGAAAATTTCATCCAGCTAACGTTAAACAAATTGTGCATTCAAAGGAAAGCTCTAGCTTACCAATATCAGCAGCTACTCGATGAGCACACATAACTCCTGAAAAAGCTACTGCAATAACACCTTGTCCAGGGAAGCAGCTATCACCAACACAGTAAAGACCATCTATGCTCTGAAAGTTTAGTTGATTTGTGGCTTACTTTATTCAGTGCATTCTAAAAGTATAGCATAATGTTCTAGAACAGAACCTGTTATTCATTTTTGGAATTAAACTTACTGTGGTATTAAATGGCATTCCCAATAACCCCTTTGGAATTCTGCGTGGCATTGGTCCGTAGGTTCCCTCATTGCGAGCTAGGTATCGTTGGTGTGTCTTTGGTGTCCCTACCTACAATGGGGCTTAAAATTTCAGAAAACCATATACATAATAATTAAGACTTAAGAATCAAACACAAAAAGAAATTCTTAAAGCATTATATGTTGATAGCATCCATCAACAGATAATTCAAACATGTACATAATAGCAAGCATGCTTCTACTTTTAGCTACAGCCTTCAGAATTACTTGTCCTAAAATGTTTGTACTTTACATTCACTTGTACAAATTGTTATTTCTCAATGCCAATGCCAGTATGTCCCGCATAGCAAACAGAAAGGTTCTCCTGTTTGGTTTCAAAATCATTATTTCCTAATAGCCCTTTAATCAAGTACAAGCCATCCCACTTTCTTCCAGAATTTTTTTTGAGAAATCCCTTTGAATTATTTTTGACCGCTTCAAAATTCATATATAGTGAACTCATGAAAATAATTTATTCAATGGAATAAATATAATGGGGGAAAAACTTCTACAATAAAAAGGTGGGAAAGTATTCTACTCAAACAAAAACTTTCGCTGAAACTACAACTCCTCTTTGAAAGTGGGATTACGAGTATCTCTTAATGCCTTTTGGATTGAGAAATGTCCCGTCTACTTTCCAATCCTTAATAAAACTGTTTTCAAGCCGTATTTAAGGAAATTTGTGTTAGTTTTTTTTTATGATATCCTAGTCTATAGCAACAGTATGGATCAGCACTGTGAACACTTGAAGGTGGTATTGGATATTCTACGACAAAATCAGTTTTCTGCGAATTTTAAAAAGTGCACATTTGCACAAGGTGAACTGGAGTATTTGGGCCACCTGATTTCTCAAAGCAGGGAGAAAGCTGATCCACAGAAAATTGAGGCAGTACAGTTGTGGCCTAGCCCAAAGAATGTGAGAGTCTTGGGGGATTTCTGGGGCTGACGGGATATTATAGGCGTTTTGTGAAGCAGTATGGTCAGATTGCATGACCTTTGACGCAGCTGTTAAAAAAAGATAGTTTCTTGTGGAATGAAGAGGCCCAATTGTCATTTCAGGCTTTAAAATTTGAAATGCTGAAACTTCCAACTTTGGCACTTTCATGACACGTTTATTCTGGAGACCGATGCTTCAGGCATAGGTATGGGGGCAGTTCTGATGCAGGGAGGGTGCCCCATTGCTTTTCTTGGCAAAGCCTTTTCTGACAAAGACAAATCTCTTTCGGTATACGAGCGTGAATTGAAGGCAATCGTCTTTGTTGTTCACATGTGGCGTCATTACTTACTGGGACGCCATTTTGTGATAAAAACTGATCAACGAAGCCTCAAATATTTAACGGAGTAGCGTCTAATGGTAGAGGGACAGCAGAAATGGGTGGCCAAGTTGATGGGGTATGATTTTGAGATCTAATACAAACCGGGGGTTGAAAATACCGCTGCTGATGCGCTGTTTCGGGTAATTGATTGTAGAGCGCTGACTTTGGTCAACAATCCAGACCTGCAAAAATTATCTGACGAGGTTTTAGCTGATCCGACCACACACAATTCTCACTGAAGTGTTGATTGATGCAAATTCCCATCCTAGTTATCAAGTGTTGCAAGGCTGTTTGTGGTATAAACAGAGGCTGGTTCTTCCTAGAACGTCCCCACAGATTTCTGCAATTTTGCAAGAATTCCATTATTCACCATGGGGGGGGGGGGGGGGGGGGGGGGGGGGGGCGACTCAGGTGAGTTGGGGACCTTCAAAAGGGTGGCTGCTGTTTTTTATTGGGAAGGTATGCGCAAAGACATTACAGCCTTTGTTAGAGCTTGTGGGATTTGCCAACAACAAAAATACGACCACTTGAAACCGGCTAGTTTACTACAGCCGTTACCAATTCCTCAACAGGTGCGGGAGGATGTCTCCATGGATTTCATTGGCGGATTACCAAAATCTATAGGAGTGGATACAATACTTGTGGTAGTAGACTGACTCACCAAATACGCCCATTTTATGACACTGACACATCCTTTTGAGGTGGCAGACGTAGCTGCTATTTTTATGAGAGAAATCATTCATTTGCATGGTATTCCTCAGTCAATTATCTCTGATAGAGACCGGGTCTTTATGAGTAAATTTTGGGGGGAGTTGTTCAAATTAACTGGCACCAAGTTGAGATTCAGTTCTGCCTACCATCCCCAAACGGATGGCCAAACAGAGGTCGTCAACCGTACCTTAGAAACTTACCTGCGCTGTTTTGCTACGGGACATCCACGAGGTTGGTCCAAATGGCTCTCTTGGGCTGAATTTTGGTTTAACACTTCTTATAACAGGTCCACTCAGATGACTCCATTTCGTGCTGTATATGGGCGTGATCCCCCCACCATTATTTCCTTTCAACCTGGCAGTACATCCGTAGCAGCAGTGGATGCATGGCTGATTGCTCGTGATGCAATTTTGCTGGAGCTCAAACAAAATTTGTGTCAAGCACAACAAAGAATGAAGCTGCAGGCTGACAAGAAACGCAGAGAAGAAGAATTTGCAATGGGTGACAAGGTTTTTTTAAAAATCCAGCATTATAAATTGAAGCCTTTAGCAAGGAGGGTTAATCAAAAATTGAGCCCACGTTTCTATAGGCCATTTGCAGTCAAGGAGAAAATAGGACCAGTTGCCTATAGGTTGGAGCTTCCTTCATATTCAAAGGTCCATGAGATCTTCCATGTTTCCCAATTAAAGAGGGCTGTTCATCCTTCTATTCCAGTGCTGGATTTACCTCGCTGTTTGTCGGATTCATTGGAGCTTCAGGTTCATCCGGCTGTTATTCTCCAAGCTCGACGTCTGTTAAATGGACAAGTGGAAATTTTAGTAAAATAGTAAGAGTTAGCAGAATGTGACTGCACTTGGGAAAATCTATTGGACTTTCACACTCAATTTCCTTCTTTTCACCTTGGGGACAAGGTGAATTTTGAAGGGGGGTGTTGATGGGCCTCTCAAATCCTATGGCAAAGTCTTCACACGCAAGGCCCAAAAGGGAGGTGCTGAAGACAAAAGAGATTCAGTTAGAGAAGGGAACACGTGGCAAGCTATCAATGGAGAGGGTGAAATTGGAGAGAGGCAAGGAAGGTTGAGGGGATATTAGGCAGTTAGGAATAATGGGAGGGGTGTGAAGAATATTGTAGAGGAGTGTGGGTAGTGACAGTGAACTGCAAGGTGTGGTCCTCCGTGTTTGTTCTCCAATCGGATAGTCCATTGGGAGGAATTAGTCATCATCGTTGAGTCTTTTAATTCTTGTTATTTCATGTTTACTGTCCTGAGTTGTATCACTGATGAAGTGTATGACCCTTATTTCCGTTAATAAAATAGTTTTTCTTCATTGTGATTGCTGTTGAGTTCTTAATTACTGCAATTTATGTTTAATCATTACATTAGCATGAGGGAATTTAGGTCCACAAGCAGTGACATAGACTATAATTAGTTCTTTACAAGAAATATAATTCCAGATTATTTCTCACATTAACAGGAAAAGACAAAGAGCATTATTTTAAAACATGACACATCATTGTTCCAAATACCAGATCAAATACATAATTATGTATTACTTAAAGAGAGATCAATAAGTAAATGCTGCGTCAGATTAACCAAATTTTTAAAATTAAAACATTCCAATCAATGCAGACAGAAAAATTGTGTTTATATCATTGAAGTTGTGCTACTAAAGATGCAGTGCATTTGCACCACCTTGATATATTTTTAATTTGCTTTTACAATGTATAGAGTTGCAGAAATTCTGTTCAGTAATATGAGATCAGAGGTTATAGCTCATACCTCCATAAAACTGATGGATGATCTAAGACCTGGAAATAATTTCTTCTCTAATCTACTTGTGATTTCATCTGCTATATGCTGCTTCTTTGCCTCATATTCTACTCCTGAGAGACTCTGGTACAGAAGACAATGACATATTTGATATTTTGAAATTTTAATCATGCCCGAATTAGAAAACGAATAAAACAGGAGGCAAGAAAAAAATAAGTAGTTTCTAAAGTCATAGCAAACAAGGTGAAAGTTTTTAACTTTATTTATCAGTAATCACTACTCAGTACTGCCTACCTCCCAGTCCTCCATAGAAGAAGTTGTGAATATGTGAAGGATATGATGGCCTTCAGGAGCCAATGATGAATCAAGAACAGTTGGTATACTTAAAAAGATACTTCCATATGGCTCCTCCAATTTGGTCCAATTGTTCTAGAGAAGTGCCAATGAAATACATAAACTTGATTATTCATTCAAAGGCACTAAAACTATTAAGAAATCTAAGTTGAGGAAACTTCCAACAACCTCAAGCACAAAATGGTGACAATCTGTATCTACAGGCAAAACCTCGGCTTTAACCCCCATGTGAATTGAAAGAAAAGATGGAGCTTTAACATAAACTTTCTGGAAGTTCTCTTCCTCTTTTGGAAGCGGTTCTCCCTTTAGTAACTTTCCTGCAGTGTAACACTATGCAATTAAGAACTAATGAAGGCAGAGAAAGATATTAGAAGATAATCATTAAGAAAAATCTTAAAAAAATTCTTATTTGAAACCAACCAAATGTATCCCATCTGGTAGCATTTGATATTATGGTTTTGGCAAAGAACTCTCTGCCATCTGAAAGCCTTACTCCTACCTGCAAAAAGAATAGTTCAATTATTGAGAAACAATATGCATCTTTTCTACACATGTCATCCTTGTTTCTATTCTGATGTCTCACTTACGGCTTTGCCCTGCTCGATTATAATACCAGTGACATTTGCCTTGTAAAGTATCTCACTACCCTGATCAAGTAGACCTTTTGCTAAAGACTTTGCAATCCCACCAACACCCCCAACAGGGTAGTTAATCCCTCCAAAGTGTCTATCACATAGAACCTGGAGGCAAAAAAAGAGTAAAGCAATAAAGCAGGAAATAGAGTGCAAGAGAGAGAGAGGTGAACTATTAAACTGGCCACCATACTTGACAATAGTGTTTTTAATGTTTTACTTTTGACTGGTAGACGAATTCCTAAATTCAAACAGTGTTAACTATCACCCCTACATTTCCAAAGGTGCTTCTGCTTCATCCTTTTATCATTTTAGAATCAGTTATGAGAGAGAGAGAAATAACAGGTCAAAAACATGACAGATAAAAATGGAAGGATGACACTTACTTATTACATGCTTAATAACATAGAATTAAATACTAAAACATCTGTAGAGTTACTAGGATCAGAAGCAGTCCAAAGTTTAATCAAATTCAAGTCGGTTCCATTTTATGCTATCTAGTCAATAAATGATTTTTCCATCCATTGCAACTAACAGAAATGAATGGAAGCATGACTTCTCCTCTCCTAGACGTTTTCAAAAGTGCAATAAGAACATTACTTTAGCTTAAAAAATGCAAAAAGCTAAGTGAACAGATTACCATGCTAGCATTGATCATTGGAGTCTGCAATGCGTTGACTGTGCTCACTATAAAACACTGCAATACCAAAAAATTTATGGATGAAAATTACCAAAAATGTGCCAATAAATTGAATAAATAATGAATGAGTAGATGAGTAGTACTATTTCACACGAAAACAGATTTTACGAAAAGATACGAATATGTGGCACAGTTTGTTTTAGCCTCATTTTCTTCTATGGAACCCACAATATTCACCCTTAACGTCTTTCATATGACCCATAATAATCAAGTTCTCTCTCATTTAGTTACTCCATGTCATTTGTAACACATTTGGTAAAATTACTCTTCATGACATTTAACATTTTCCTTATCAAATTGGTAAACTTCTGACTGAATCAAATAAGTTGTTGCATCTACCTCTGCATCTATGAATGACAACAACTCTGGATCTTGAATGTACTTCCGAGCTATGGCTCCAGCATTTTGAGGCAAATAATAGGCTGCCACATAATAACATCATCAGAAAAGCTTATGGCCAAACCATATGAAAATATCGATAGAAAGCTCAAATATGGAGGAGGTGCAGAAGGTGGACAAGAACAACCCTTATTGGTAGGGCACTGTTATTAGGTATGTCATGCTTATTGGTTAATAGTGATTGTCCACCACATGATACAGACAAAACATACTAAGAATAATCATGGTCAGTAACATCCTTCGCTCTGTTCAAGACAAATCAAAAGTTCATCAGATGCTCACATCGATTGAAATCTTCATAGTGAAGGTTTATCATGAATCAACTATGTATGACAATTTGATATTTTTCAAGAAACTGATGATTTTCAAAGATTTCAGCAAATTAATCACAAATTCAGAGCCCACTTAGGAGATCAGTTGTGGTTTCTCTACAATGTTTGTTTGTCATACAAATTCTCCATCCACCCAAAAGAACTAGACTATGACTGCATGAGATGTTTCTCTAGGTCCAGGATGCCCTTATTCTGGAAGATAAATAATTAATTGCATGAGGAATTTCCATAAGCATCACTAACTCAAATCTTGTCCTAATCTTCATTGAAGGATATAGTTTGCTGAGTCAACTATTAATATATTGCTGCAATCAAGCAGTTAATTGTAAGTAACATGTATTTTAGTGATGTATTTGTCCCCATTTTCATCCTTTACTTCCCCCTCTATTCTTATTTTAAATCATAAGTTAATCTCACTTCTAAACGATAACTCCTCCCTATCCAAAAACTGAGAAGATATGCTAGGTGGAACATAACCAAAATTAACTTTGGAATTGAAGTTTAGAGTTCTAAATTCGTAGCCTCTCATTTCAAAATAAACAAATAGAATGAAAGTACCGAGTGTCAAGCATTCAAGCGGCTTCTGGAAAAACTGTCCAAAAAGGTAGAGTGGCTCCTCTAGTGACTTCAATTCCAACGAATTCAGGGCATTGAAAATCTAGCCATCACACATATAAGCTCTTTAAAAAATGAATTACAAGTAGAGGCAAAAATGCCTTAAGGGAGCTGAAGTCACCTCAATTAAGACAAACCTTCCAGCATTCACCATAGAATTTGAGGATACCCTCCTTTTCATGGGGAAAGTAACAAGTCAGTTCTTCAATGAATTTATCATATTCTCTGTGAACTCGAACAGAAAGGTTGTTTGGTAGATGGAAATGAACGGTTGTGGGATCAGGTATCACCTGCATCGGACACCCAACTGCTTCTAACGCTTGTGTTATCAAATTGAGATTACCCTACACAAATTTAAGGTACATGGTGGTTCATGATCCTTGGAGGCATACCATTCAACATAAGCAATAATTAAAAGTTAGTGTAGGTTGGGGTTTCATGGAGAGAGGTTATTTTGGTTCAGCAAACTAAGTTATTCAGAGCTTAATTGATCAGAACCAAGCTTTACATTAAGAAACTCATGATCATGGGATTTTCATTAAAAAAAAATACCTATCCTTATGCTCTTGATTCCTTAATTTACTTCTCATATGGTCTTTCTTTTATTCTACACTAATTAAAAGAGCGAACTAGATGCAGCCATTTTGCTCAGTGCCATTAGCTAAGCACAGTGACACTGATACTAACAAAGAAAAATGTTTACATATTAATAAGAAAAAAAAAAAACTATTACATATATAAATAGGTTTTATTTCTAGAGCATAGCTACCAGGAAGAAGCAGCAATGTCCCTCTCATAAGGCATGCATTCATATTCCTTCACTGTAACATTCAGCTCAATATATTGCTTGCAGTATTGACCATGACCAACCATATCTTATCACATCATGATAAATTGCAATAAAAAATAACACAACAAGAATCTCATTCACAAAAAAAAACAAAAAAAAACCTGACCTTATCACTGAAACCAAACATGACAGAAGAACCCACATCAAAAGTATACCCCTCCCTTTGGTAAAAACCAGAGCTTCCACCAGGAATCACGTACTTCTCCAAAACCAAAACTTTTGCACCTTTCACTGCAAGCTGGGTCCCTGCAACCAACCCTCCAATCCCAGACCCTATAACAATTGCATCAAACCCTTCAACACCCTTTACTCTCCCCCTACCTCCTTCACTCTCTACCACTTGTTCCACGTTCAGCGTCGATTTTGACAACACCCCTTTTCTTCTACGACCTCTTGCTCTTGAATCACCACTCCTCCGAGCATTGGAGCATGACCCAGATGCAAATTCACTTCCTCCACACTCTCCAAAAGCTAAACATTGAAACTTTGACTTCAAGCTGAGGTTTTGAAAGGTGGGTTGCAAGAGTGAAGTGTAGTTGGTGGGGTTGTAGGAAAAGGCATGTTCAGAGACTGAGAGCAAAGGGAAATTGAGCATGGTTAGCATTAGCAGGTTATTTTCCTGGAAAATGAAGGTGGAAAGTGAAAGCGTGTTGGGTTAGAGAAATTGGGAATGGCATGGTTGGTTGGGGATTCCACTCACTCATAAAATCGATTCCTCGTGAAGACAAGGACAAATAACGTTGTTTATTATTGGAAGTTGACAACGTTACGCGCGGGTTTGTGTCGGATAATTTGGGGTGAACACACGAAGGAAAACTGTGTATCATTTGGAAGGACAAAAATTGTCATTTTGAGTGAGAGAAAGAGACAAATTATCGAAGAGAGAATAAGTGAAAAAAGTTTTAAAGGCTTAAATCTCACTTCATTGCGAAGAGTGAAAGGATATAAGTTCGTGTAATTTAAGATGATATACCTTTTTTTCAAACAAGAAAGCCTAAAAATGTGTAGTTCCTAACGAAGATTTATGAAATACAGTAAAATTATTAAGAGAGAGTAATCTTATGTAGTTATTTTGCTTAGTTATGTCACACAATTTTATCTATATTTTTGGTAGGAATGTCACACTATTTTAACCTTCCATTAAATTAAACTATTAATTTACTTAAAATTAGTATGTCATGTACCATAAATTAGAAGACTCAAGCAAATAAACAGAAATAACATTATTACAAAAAAAATGTGTTTCTTATGTTACATGAGACAAATTGTCTTATGTAACACACAAAAAAGTGGATGAGACCCACCTTTTTCCTTTCTCTCTTCTTCAAAGTGGGTTCTATCCACTTTTTTGTGTGTTGCATGAGACAAATTATCTCATGCAACATGAGAAAAATTAAACCTTATTATTAATATTAAATCATCATTGGTTACTGTTATTACATTCATTTGAAAAGTCCCACACTAAGGTAGCTCTTTCTTACATACACATCATTATTGGAAAGTACAAACTTATCAAAAATAAATACAAGCTTAAAATCATTCTTGCTCATAAGAGATCCAGACACCAAGTTCTTGCGAATATCATGCACAAGGAGCACATCATTGAGTGTCACGATCTTCCCAGAAATCATCTTCAAAGCCACATTCCTAACATTTTCAACCTTTGAAGTAGATGAATTACTGTTGTGCAATTTGTAATCAATTAAATCTTCCACACAAATACGCAAGTGCACGTGTTACAAGTAATAAAGGAATGTGTGAGTCCAAGTATCGTTCCCACGGAGATAAGTTTAAAGTAATGATTATTTAAGTAAAGAAAGTAGGTAAAAGATTAATTTAGATGATTGGAAAAATAAAAGAGAATTGAAAATAAGAAAACAGTAAACTAAATTCAAAGGTATTAAGATGATGGATGAGATATAGGTCAGGTTCAATTTCCCTGATACAGCAATACTGAAATAATGCTTTAACGATGCTATATCAATGCTTAATTAGTAATCGAACACAAAAGTATGCTGGAGTTTTTGGCCAACCTAACATATATACCCAATAACTAATTCTCACATCTCTATGGTTAAACTAATTACTGAATTGTTCAAGTTCAAGTTCAAGGCTATGTGGTGTGAATGATCTCTCTACCCACAACTTAATCAAGTTATTCTTAACCTAATTAATCCACACAATTCAACAAGGGTCTGGATTCGGAAACCTCTCGACCCAAACCTCCTCAATATCACATATGTATCTCTCGACATGCATAAATGAATAAGAATAGGCAAACTCGTTGAATAACTAATTAAACATTAATAAAAGCGAAGTTTAGGCACACATCTCAATGTTATAGCATAGGTACTTTATCACCTAACATATAGAGCAAATTAGCTAATAATGGAATTAAATAAAACAGAGAAGAGGAAGAAAGAACTCATTGGAAAACAGAAAAGAAGGTGAAAACGAATGCTGTTGTAAAACTTTGTCACGGCCTTGCTCCAACAATGCTCCAGCGTCTCTTCTTCCTCAAAGAACCTTACTTTCTCTCTCTAAAATGTCCCCTACTTGCTTCTGACTTCTCGAACCTCGAACCTCTCTGAACTCTCCTCAAAAACTCCTAAAAATCGTCATACTTTGATCCTTGAGGGACTCCTCTTTTTATAGGGAAAGTGGTTGGATGATTAGGTCTTAGGTTTAGGAGTGAGATTCCTTGAATCGTGTTGCTGCAACCTTATCTTATCCCTAAATTATTGGGTTGTTGGCACTTGATTGGATAAGATCTTGATCTTCTTGATTTTCTTGTGCTAATGTTGTTATTGACCGAATGTGAGTTTGTTGTCCTTGTTCTTTGGAATTTTGGGATAAGATTCAATCTTTGAATTCGTCATTGATCCTTGTTTGTTGGTGTTTTATCCTTTTGTTGGGAATTAACTAACTTTTGAATTTCAAAAGTTCGGTTGTTCCTTTGTCCATGCTGTCATGCTGTAGCTCTTGCTATATCATCACTTCGTCAGCCTTCCTGCTACAGCATTCCTACGTCAATTTTTCCTGCAAGGATAAACACTTAATAAGTCATCTTTTCTTACACAAAATCAAGGAATATTGTCTCATTTTCCATACTTAGTCATCTCAAAGCACTTAATCATAAATATACAATAATTAGCTCAATTATCATGCAAACAATACAACTTATATGGAATTTATGCAGCAAATTCATCATAAAAATAATAAATTAACTCTCATTTGGGAGAGTTATCAATTACCCATATAGAGCTTCTCATAATCCTTCGTAGAAGTGTAGGAGGAGAACATCCACTTGTTTGTACAGACACGCCTGGTGGCACCAGTGTCCACCCACCACTCCTTAGTGTCTCCCACTAGGTTACACTCCAACACCATTGCTGAAAGTTCTGATCTTCAACTTTTTCACAAGCGATATCAACCATGTTGGCTTGAGTGGTCTTCTTCCTTTTGGACTTATATGTGGCTTCTTACTGTCCTTTGCACGGTGTCCAGGATTCTGCAATTGTAACAATTGCCCTTGAACTTTTTGCCTTATTTAGCATTTTCCTCTTCAGAATGTTTTTGCTTCTTCGACCTTGATCCCTCTTCAACAACATTGGTCCTAGAGACCACAAGATTGTTGCCAAATTTCTTTTCAAAAATCTTGTTGTCTACTTTTATCCTCAACAATCAGGTCTTCAGGTGATATCTCCTTACGCTTATGCTTGAGATAATTCTTAAAATCTTTCCACGATGGTGGCAATTTTTCAATAAATGTAGTAACCTGGAATTATTCACTTAGGTCATTCCCTCGGCATGAATTTTATGTACTATTACTTGAAGTTCTTCAACTTCACACATCACATTCTTAGAGTCTTCCATTTTGAAGTCTAAAAATCTATCCACTATGAAATTTTTCAAGCCGGTATCCTCTGTTTTGTACTTCTTGTCAAGACTTTCCCACAATTCCTTATTGGTGTTCAAAGTGCTATACACATTATACAAGGAATTGTCTAGACCATTGACGATATAGTTTCGACAGAGAAAATCAGAATGCTTCTATATGTCAACCGCAGCAACCTTCTCCTTACCAAGTGAATGGCGAGTGGCAGACCAAAGACGTGAAGTTAGTGCCCTACCAAAAGTACTTGACTCGTTTGATTGCAGAATTTGAAGAAATAGAATTCTCGCATTTAACTAGAGACAAGAATCGATTTGCAGATGCCCTAGCCACGTTGGCTGCGATGACCAAGCTGGATATCCATAGTGATGTCCAACCCATCCAAGTTGAGAAGAGAGATGAACCATCTTACTGTGCCAGTGTGGAGGAGGGGCCATATGGTAAACCTTGGTATTTTGATATCAAACAGTATATTCAGCATAGAGAGTACCCAACTGGGGCAAACGAAACCCATAGAAAGACCGTTCGCCGGTTATCGATGGCTTTTTTCTTGAATGGAGAAGTTTTGTACAAGAGAAGTCATGATGGCACCCTTTTAAGATGCGTAGATGCTCGTGAAGCTCATTCAATCATGATTGATGTCCATGAGGGAATTTGTGGGACTCATGCCAACGGACATATGATGACGCGCAAGATTATGAGAAGTGGATATTACTGGTCCACCATGGAGGCAGATTGCGTAGGATATGTTCGAAAGTGCCAAAAGTGTCAAATGTACGCAGATCGTATCAATTCACCGCCTTTTCCACTACACAATATGGTGTCTCCTTGGCCGTTCTCAATGTGGGGAATAGATGTTATTGGCCTAATCAATCCAAAGGCCTCGAATGGGCACCGTTTCATCCTGGTAGCAATAGATTATTTTACCAAGTGGATAGAAGCCTCATCATATGCCAACATTTCACAAAAGGTGTTTGTCAAGTTTCTCAAAAGGGATATTATTTGCAGATATGGAGTTCCAGAAAGAATAATCACAGATAATGCTCCTAATCTTAACGGCGCAGAAGTACAAAAGTTATGTGGACATTTCAAGATCAAGCATCACAACTCAGCTCCTTATAGACCTCAGATGAATGGTGCAGTTGAAGCAGCCAATAAGAATATCAAAAAGATCATTGCCAAGATGGTTGTGAGTTATAAAGATTGGCATGAGATGTTACCCTATGCTTTACATGCGTATCGTACTAACATACGTACGAGCACTGGAGAAACACCTTTCTCCTGGGTATATGGAATGGAGGCCGTCTCTCCGATAGAAGTTGAAATTCCTTCATTGAGGGTTTTGATGGAGGCAGAATTGGAAGAGTCTGAGTGGGTGAAAGCACGATATGAACAACTGAACATGATTGAAGAGAAAAGATTGACAGCTCTTTGTCACGGGCAGCTATATCAGAGCAGAGTGGCTAAAGCCTTTAAAAAGAAAGTCTGGCCAAGGGAATTTCGATTAGGTGATCTGGTCTTAAAGAAAATCTTTCCTAATCAAGAGGATGCTAGAGGAAAATGGGCTCCAAATTATGATGGCCCTTATGTGGTCAAACATGCTTTTTCTGGGGGAGCGTTAATTCTACAAGATATGGAAGGGCAGGAGTTACGAAGACCAATAAATACTGACGCTGTCAAAAGATTCTATGCCTAACAACAACAAAAAGGAAAAAGGAAAAAAGAAAAATAGAGAAGCATATTAGATTGAAAACCCGAAAGGGCGATCTAAGCAAAAATCGAGGCAGATAAAAAGAAATCTGTTAAGCTGATGGCTCAACAAGGTCACCTAAGCAAAAGTTATGGCAAACAAAAAACAGTTAGGTTGAAAACCTGCAGGGGCAACTTGGACACTAAGGACCCAAACATAAACCGCCGAAGATTTTTGGAGAAAGTAACACACACTGGGGCAAGATTCAGATAGGCAACAAAGGATTGTACTGTGGAAGGGACCGTGACTTCATTGGTGAGACTGCTAGAAAGCTGAAGGGAATCAATTCAATGAATGACAAGGGACTGATACTGGGGCAATTTTTCCATGAGATCTCAAAATTCCTTTCATCCTTTTCCATTTTCTTTTCGTGCCTAATATCTCCTCTCACAAAGGTTTCATGTACAATCAACTTTCATATCAATGGATTGGCTTTGCTTATCTCATCATTTTTATTTCTCTTTCCTTCTTCCACTCATGAATGCATATTTATTTATCAAGTTTATGTCTCGAGTAACGTAATTTAAGTTTAACAATGTGACTAAAAATCGCTTATAGCAATTCTTCAATTATTGGTTTTGATCGTGGAACTCAATAATTTTGAACACAAGTCATAATGGAGTGGTATAATCATGTTGTTGGAAAAGGCAAGAAGATCAAAGAGGCGAAAAGGGTGGGACAAATGAGTTCACAAGAAGTTACAAGATACGGTGACAATCTCATGAATGAGGGTTTGATTGGTTTCAACTTTTCCGGGTTGCCGTCAGTTTGGATCTTTTTTTAAAAAATAAAAATAAAAAAAATAAAAAAAATATATATATATATATAAATATAAAAAAAGGAAAGGTCTCTAAATTTTTCTTCTCATAATTTCTTGATCATTGTGATTTTTTTTGCTGCAACTTTTTCTGCATATTAAAATTCCTGGGCTTAATTGCAGTTTAACTTTCGAGCTCAGAAACCTTGCATTTTAAACTTCAGAACTCAAAGGCTCATCAAAATTTAGTTTTTCAGCCGAAAAACACAATTTACATTTTTTGTCCATTTGTGAAGCCATATCCAGTCGTTTCCAAATGTTATTTTGTCTTTAAACCCATATCCAGTCGGTTAAGATTTCTCTTTCTATTTGTATACCCATATCCAGTTGGTTGCCAATGTTTATCTTTAAACCCATATCCAGTCGGTTAGGATTTCTCTTTCTGTTTGTATACCCATATCCAGTTGGTTGCGAATGTTTATTTTGTCTTTAAACCCATATCCAGTCGGTTAAGATTTCTCTTTCTATTTGTATACCCATATCCAGTTGGTTGCGAATGTTTATCTTTAAACCCATATCCAGTCGGTTAAGATTTCTCTTTCTGTTTGTATACCCATATCCAGTTGGTTGCCAATGTTTATCTTTAAACCCATATCCAGTTGGTTGCCAATGTTTGTTTTGAACCCATATCAAGTTGGTTCCAAATTTCCTTTTCACCCATATTCGGAAGAAATTCAAGCATTGTATTTTATTTTTTTATTATTGGACTCAGAGGCCATGCATTTTAAATTACTGTCATTTTTAAGCTCATGTGCCGCACGATTTAAATCCGTGCATACATCTAGTTTTAGTTATCTCAAAAAAAAAAAAAAAAAAATGTGCGTGTTCATGTCTTTATTTGTTTTACGGTGATAATATATAAACTTAGTTTATTACATTATCTCGCTAGAAACAATTAAAGAGGGGCAACTGTGAACACCATTTTTTTGGTTACTATTATTACTATTATTATTATTATCATCTATATATTCTATTCCAAACACAGAACAAAAATAAAAAAAGGTATTAGCTGATATATTTAAAAGCTTGGTGGTCCATATATAACCATCCTCTCTTCGTGGAGAGCAAATTTGAATTACCAAAATTGGTAAGTAAGTTCAGTAATGAAAGTGCCGAATAATAGTGGGGCAACAGTGGTGAAAATTTGTCCAATTCCACACTGATAAAGCTGTGAATCTCATCCGTAAAAATTGCTAAACTCAGTTTATGAACACCATCCTTATCTTATCCAGAAAAAGTAATAAACATAAGAAGGGAAATTTCAGAAAATTCAAAAGGGCTTGTCCAATGAAGATGGCTATAATTTCTCTTGGCCGTTGCCTCTCTTGAAGAAGACAAATATCCTTAGTTGTACATACAGAGCAGTAGTTCAGCCACTTCAACGTTTGACACAAGGAAACAAATAAGAGCAGACAATTCTTCACAGTAAAACACCCCTCCTCCGTTGGGTACTCGATGCAAAGGCTAAAAAACAAAACAAAGCAAAAGGACGGTTGAGGAAGAGTGTAGCACGCTGAAAATGACTTTGCCCCCCACTGTTGAAGCAAAAACAAAGGAGTTTAATGCTACCAAACAAAGTTATGCCAAAGAGAGACAAGCATTTGGAACCTACAGAAAGCACCTTGAAGAACAAATACCAAAGAGGATGGGTCAATGCTATCTCTGCATAAAAGAATAGCAGCATGCCTGACCACCAATGGGATGGAGTAGAGAGGAATCAAGAAATCACAAAAAAAATAAAACTACGTTGATGAAGGACTATATAAACAAGGGGGGCCGGTTCAAAATGGGGATCGTAAAAAAAAAAAAAACTTCTGGACAAGAGAGACTTTCATACAAAAGAGAGGAAGACCCCACAACCTTCTTTCATTTGGATTCCACAATCTCCCTCACGGTGAAAAAAAAAATTAGAAAACTCAAGATCTTATATTAGCCACCGCCAAGCCACCATGAAAGGTGTCTAGAAGCCATCGACCACCGGTCCAAACACCACAAGCACTGCGCGCCTCTGCACCTACCAAAGATCACAGGATCCACCCCTTTATACCAAAACCCCTTTGATGTTCTTGCATACTGGTAACAAAGCACTTCAGCCTTCTTTTTCTCTTTTTCTTCAAACGCTAGAGGTCTTGTTCACTTTCATGATATTTTAGTTGTATTTATCATTATAATAGTTATTTTCTCACTCTCTTTTTGTTTTCTATCATTTATTAACTATTATGTATGTTTGTCAGTTGGAACATAGCCGAAAATTTTGTGGATTCGTGGCCATAAAAATTTTGGCACCCAAATATTGGATAATGGACTATTACATGCATGTTATGTAGGCCTAAACTACTTAAGGTGAATATTAAAAAATAAAAAAAATAATTTTTTCTACTGCTTACATAGTTCTTACTCTGATTGCCCAAATATTTCAATTAATTATTTTTTTAATCTTCATTAGTGTGGGTTTGCGCCAATTAGTTTTAGGAAAAGAACGTTTCTTGTCATGGCCCTTTTATGTTATTAAATTCCCAGTATGTGATCAATTCATCTTTACTTATCTCTTTAGTAATCCTCATTTCGATAAAGCTGGTCTAGCTATAAAAATAGGATATCATGATGCTGACAAGTCGTTTACTTTGAGAAAATTTTAAAACTCATAAAAAAGAAGGAGGAATGCTATGATTATCTACAGCATCAGCTTTCGTTTTTTTTTGTGGTAGATTAAGTAGCCTTCTCTCTTGATGTTAAAACAAATAATAAAAAAACAAATAAAAATAAAAAATAAAAATAAAAATAAATAACCAAATTGTCCGTGTTTCCTATAATTCCTGTCCATGTGAATGAATGTTTATCTTTTTGTATTGGGTATGTATTTATTTATTTGTTGACAAAATAGGTTTAAATATTCTGAAAATTACAAAAATAAAATAAACGTAATGGTTGAAACGTTATCGCCTCTTCTGTTACTTCGTTTATAGGTACTTGTTTGTTTATGATATGATATACATATCCACGGTGCAGCAATGTTGCCATCTTTCAATGTTTTAATGCAATGTTAACATCCACTTTGTGAAAGGAATATTTTAATGTTTTATAGGTTAGCTAAGCTTCAGCTTTTCTCGGTTAATATATATACATTCCCGATGCAAATGTTGTCGTACTTTAATGTTTTGATATTTTAGTTTTGCAATGTTGCCATCTACTTTTGATTGTTATGAAAGATAAATATTTATTACTTTAGCAAACATCATCTTTTGTCTCTGTCCATACATTACTATCTTTAATTCATTTTTTATTTCTTTTTTATATAAAAAAAATGATTATTTGAGTACCTTAGCTGGTTCGTTCTTAATTCACAGGCTTTTTCATATTTTGTTCATTTTATGTTATTAAATTATTTCATACTTATTATTTCAGTCTTAATCAGGTAGTTGATTTAAGAAATAAGTAAACTGACAAATCACTTATATTTATGGTAAATTGAGGTATTAGCTGAGATGTGACATCTTGCTAATCCTGTAATTTTTAAAATCATTTCGATTGTGACAATTCGATGATTTTTTAAATTGTTTAGTAATAATAAACAAAAAAAATAATAAACAATCATAGTTTCTATTTAAATTTATTTGACGTTGGGTTAATTCAGAAAATAAAGAATAATTATTAGTTAAAAAGGAGTAATTTAATTGTGACGGTTTGTTAACTCCACGTATTTCATTTCGGATCATTTTAACCGTGACGGCTTGATGATCTGAAACAAATCAAATTTATCATATTTTCATATCAATTTAAAACATATAATAATGTTAAAATTACGCCTAAGGGTGATTTAGCCGTGACGGCTTGTTTAATCCTGCGTGTTTGGTTATGGTCCATTTTAGCCGTGACGGTTTGGTGATTCCAAATTTATCTAAAACTTTTTTATAATGAAACTTAAAACATTAAGATTTTCAACCGTGA